>NC_043709.1:96612413-96613685 GCF_006229205.1 Suricata suricatta
GAATATATTATTTCCCTACTCTGCAATATTTGTGACTTGCCTTCTTGCACATTTTGGCTTGTTTCTTGGTGCGGTCCTAGGAAGGAAAACAGACAGACACACACAGAGGGAACAGAAGCACACATACACACAGACAAATCAAACAAAGAAACACATAAAAAGGGGGAAAGAAGAGTTAGAAAATGGAAAGGAAAGAGACAAAAAGAAGAGAAGAAGAGGAAATAAAAAGAAAAGAGAAAGAAGAAAAGAAAAAAAATATAGAAGGGGGTCAGAGACAACAAAGGGCAGTAGACAGTTTAAAAGTGTATGACTAGTTGAGGGGAGAGGTAAGGATGAGATACAGGAGAATATATCTGGGTTGCTAGAAGGTGAAAAAGTAAGTGAGACAGGAGAAAGGAAAATGAGGAGTCAAAAATTAACAGAGTTAAGTAAAGAAAAAGAAAAAACAAAAAAACGGTAATAACAAAGAAATAAGTATGAAAAAAGTGGAGAAAGAAGAAAAAAAAAAAAGAGCAGCGGCTCCCCTTGTGGATAGGCTTGGTTTGGTGTGGTAGGCCTTGAGGCTGTTCTCAGAGGCTCTGCCTTGGTGTCTATGGAGATTAGAATGGCGGCACGCCGAGCTCCGCTGAGCTAGGCACTGTAGGCCACTCTAATGAGTCCGATCTCCTTGGGCCGCAGTTGAGCCGAGTTGTATTTTCCAGACCAGCCTCGGTTCAAAGTTCCAGTCCATGCACGTTTGCACTACCACAGATGAAATATATTTGTTTTGGTGGCTGGCTTCTTAGGGGGAGGAATCAGTTTGTCTAGGTTCAGGCAGGGATTTCGGCTACCCCTGCCTGAGGCGAAATGAGCAGCAGTAGGCGAAGTGCGCACCTTCACAGACCCAGCTGCAGAGTCCCCACCCCCTGCCAGGATCACGATTGCAATGGGGGAAGGAGGGAAAAAAAATTGAGACTCTCTCCGCTTCGGGTAGCTGTTGCTCAAGGCGCTGTGCGCTGCTGGAAATGAGCTGGGAGCTCCTGCAGCCCAGCGCGCCCCCAGGCCTCCACCCGCCGCCGACTCCCTGTTGGGGGTCGCGAAGGTGTGGGCCCTATCTTTTCCTGTGGGCACCCAGGATTCGGGATTTGCACAGCCAATGCAGGGAGCGAGATGCACCGTGGAAATGAGATGCGTGGTTCCGTTCCCAAAACCGAGTTCAGGTGCGCGCGCCCCTGGCGCAGCCTCTGCCGGGCGCCTCTCACGGTACCGCGGCCCGCTGCCGCTGCCGCTGCG
>NC_043709.1:96613785-96632237 GCF_006229205.1 Suricata suricatta
TGCGGTCGCTTCTCACCGCGCCGCCGCCGCCGCTGCAGCGCTGCCGCTGCAGCGCTGCCGCTGCAGCGCTGCCGCTGCTTCCCCGCCGCCGAGATGGCTTAGGGCTGGAAGCTGTTAACTTCTTTTGCACCACCCGGATTTGGGATTCCGGGTACCCAGCAGTTATCCATGGAGTGGGTCCCTCTCTCCAAGCGCGGCCAAATGTTCTTTACCTCTTCCCCAGAGACAGTACTATGAGCCTGTTCAGACTCTCTGTCTCTTCCCTTTGTCTCTTGGGCTCTGCGCGCGCTTGCCCCGCGTTGGGCTGGGGATCCTGCCTCCCCTGTCCTTCCCGGGCTGGCCCGTTTTCAGATCTCACCAGTTTGCACTCACTCAGGTATCCTTGAGGTTCTATTCTTTCTGGAGTCCGTATTTTCTCCTTCCGCTTTTGCAGATGAGAGTAATATCCTTCTCAGTTCGATCGATGGGGCAGACTGAGTTTACAGAGCTCCCTTCCTCTCCGCCATCTTGGCTCCCTCCTGGACAAGGTACTTAACATTTGTTTGCCTTAGTTTCTTCCTATGTGATATGAAGATAATTGTTCTTACTTTGTAGAGTTATTGTGACAATAAAATTTTATTTTATTATATTTTTATTTTTTTACTGAATTAAAAAAATTTAAATATTTATGATGCAGCCATTCTGGAAAACAGTGTGGAGGTTCCTCAAAAAATTATCAATAGAACCCCCCTATGACCCAGCAATAACACTGCTGGGGACTTACCCAAGGGATATAGAAGTGCTGATGCATAGGGGCACATGTACCCCAATGTTTATAGCAGCACTGTCAACAATAGCCAAATTATGGAAAGAGCCTAAATGTCCATCAGCTCATGAATGGATCAAGAAGATGTGGTATATATATATATATATATATATATATATATATATATATATATATACACAATGGAATACTACACGGCAATGAGAAAGAATGAAATCTGGCCATTTGTAGCAGCATGGATGGAACTCGAGGGTGTCCTGCTAAGTAAAATAAGTCAGAGAAAGATACCATACGTTTTCACTCATAAGTGGAACAGGAGAAACTTAACAGAGGACCATGGGGGAGGGAAAGGGGGAAAACTATAGTTGGGGAGAGGGAGTGAGGCAAATCATGAGAGACTCTTGAATACTGAGAACAAACTGAGGGCTGATGGAGGGGGAGAGGAACAGGGGGGTGATGGGCATGGAGGAGGGACTTGTGGGGATGAGCACTGAGTATTATATGGAAACCAACTTGACAAACTATAAAAGAAAAAATTTAAATGTTTATCTTTTAAAAATATTATTAATTGTCAAGTTGGTTACCATACAGTGTGTACAGTGTGTTCTTGGTTTTGGGGGTAGATTCCTGTGATTCATCATCACTTACATACAGCACCCAGTGCTCATCCCAACAAGTGTCCTCCTCAATGCCCATGACCCGTTGCCCCCTCTCCCCACCCCCCCATCAACCCTCAGTTTGTTTTCTGTATTTAAGGGTCTCTTATGGTTTGCCTCCCTGTCTGTTTGAAACTATTATATTTTCCCCTTCCATTCCCCCATGGTCTTCCGTTAAGTTGCTCAAGATCCACATATGAGTGAAAACAACTTTCTCTGACTGACTTATTTCACTTAGCATAATACCCTCCAGTTCCATCCACATTGTTGCAAATGGCAAGATTTCATTCTTTCTCATTGCCATGTAGTATTCTATTGTATAGATAAACCACATCTTGATCCATTCATCAATTGATGGACATTTGGGCTTTTTCCATAATTTGGCTATTGTTGAAAGTGCTGCTATAAACATTGGGGTACACGTGCCCCTATGCATTAGCACTCCTGTATCCTTTGGATAAATTTCTAGTAGTGCTATTGCTGGGTCATAGGGTAATTCTATTTTTAATTTTTTGTGGAATCTCCACACTGTTTTTCAGAGCCGTTGCACCAGTTTGCATTCCCACCAACAATGCAAGAGGGTTCCTGTTTCTCCACATCTGCCAGCATCTGTTATTTCCTGAGTTGTTAATTCTGGCTCTCAGGATGTGCAATAAAGTGGTAAGTGTAAGTGTAATGATAAATGATGTGAGTTCTTTTTTAAAAAGTAAATTTTATTGGTATATAATTGATATATAACATTACATTAGTTTAGGTAGGTGCAACATATTGATTTGATACATTTATATATTGCAATATGATTACCACCATTGTGTGAGGGAACACTTCTATTACATCACAGAATTTTCATTTCTTTTTTCTGGTGAGAATAGTTAAGATTGAGTCTCTTACCCTTTTGAGGGTTATAACACAGTATTGTCAATCATCACTATGCTGTGCATTAGATCTCCAGGACTTACTTATCTATTGGTGGCAAGTTTGTACCCTTAACCTACATTTCCCCAACTCTCCTATCCCCTAACCCTTGGTAACCATCAATCTATTCTTTGTTTCTATGAGTTTGGTTTTTTTCAATTTCATGTATAAATGATAACATATATTTGTCTTTATCTGTCTGACATATCTCATTTGGCATTGTCCCTCAAGCTCCATCTATGTTGTTGCAAATGAGTGATTTTATTTCTTTCTCATGGCTGAATAAGATTTTTTAATGTATGTTTATACACACACACACGTATACACACACATATATACACCACATTTTCTTTACATAAATGGACACAGGTTGTTTCCATGTCTTGATCTTTCAGAGTAATGATGCACTAAACCTTGGAGTGCTTACATCTCTTCAGTATCCTATTTTCATTACTTTTGGATGTATACCTAGAAATGCAACTGCTGCATCATATGGTAGTTTTGTTTTTAATGTTTTGAAAGACCTCCATACTGTTTTCTGTAGTGCTGCACCAATTTGCCTTTCCATCAACACTGTACAAGGGTTCCCTTTTCTCCACATCCTTGCCAGCATTTGTTAACTCTTGTCATCTTGATGACAGCTATTCTAAAAGGTGTGAGGTGATACTTGATTGTGGTTTTGATTTGTATTTCTCTGATGTTTACTGATGTTGAGCATCTTTCTCGTGAATGGGCCCCAAGCATCACTCCTGCCAGGCTGGGCCCCACCCCAGGGCTTGGAATGGAGTAAAGTAGAAATGATATCTTTGTGGTCTTGAGTCAAATTGAGACAGTCAACTACTTGTGACTAAGTAAACCATTTGTAAATGAAAGAAAAAAAAGAGCTATTGGCCATTTTGTCTTCTTTGGAAAAATGTTTATTTAATTCCTCTGTCCATTTTTAACTGGATTGTTTTTTTATTACTGAGTTGTAGGAGTTCCTTATATATTTTGAGAACTAACTCCTCAAATGTATGGTTTGCAAATATTTTTCCCCATTCCATAGGTTGACTTCATTTTTTTAAATATATTTCTTTTGTGCAAAAGCTATTTAGTTTGATATAGTTCCACTCATTGATTTTTGCTTTTGTTGTTTGTGCCCTTGGTATCATACCTAAAAAATCATTGCCAAGACTAATATCAGGGAGCTTCCTCGCTATGTTTTTTTTAAATAGGAATTTACTATATTAGGTCTTACATTTATATATTTAACCTATTTTGAGTTAATTTTTGGGAGTGCTGTAAAAAATGTGGACATTTAAACAATATTAACTCTTTCAATCCATAAACATAGGATAGCTTTCCATATTTGTTTTTGATTTCTTTCATCAAAGTTGCAGTGTTTGATGTATAGAAATTTTACCTTCTTGGTTGAATTTAGTCCAGTTTTGTTATTTTTCATGCTATTGTTAATGGGATCATTTTCCTTATTTCTTTTTGATAAGATGATTTGGGAGTGTTTTCCCCTCTTGAATTTTTGAGAAGAGTTTGAGAAGGATTGGATGGATTAATCATTTAATAATGTTTTTTCCTTTAAAACCATCTGGTTCTGGACTTTTCTTTGTTGGCAGGTTTTGGATTTCTGATTAAAAATCCTTACTTGTTATTGGTCTGTTCATATTTTCTATTATTTACTGATTTAGTCTTGGTAGGCTGTATGTTTCTAGGAATGTTTTCATTTTTCTAGGTTATCTAATTTACTACAATTTATTGTAATTACAATAAATTACAATAAAATTACAGTTTATTATAATTATTACATTAATTGTTCATAGTAGTCTCTTACTATCTTTTGTATTTCTGTATTACCAGTTGTAATGTCTCTCTCTCTCTCATTTTTTATTATATTTATTTGAGTCTTTTTTTCTCTCAGTCTTGTTAAAGGCTTATCAGTTTTATATTTTCAAAACAGCAGCTTAGTTTTGTTGATCTTCTCTATTGTTTTTCTGGTCTCTGTTTCATTTATTTTCATTTTGACCATTGTTGCTTCATTCCTTGCACTAACTCTGGGCTGAGTTTATTTTTCTTTTTCCAGGTCCTTGAGGTGTAGTGAGGTTATTTATTTGAGATATTTCTATTTTCTTAATGTTAGCATGTATCACTTATAAACTTACCTTTTAGAATTACTTTTGTATCCTTGCATAGGTTTTGGTATGTTGTGTTTTTATTTTTGTTTCAAGGTATTGTTTTGATTTCCTGCTTGATTGCTTTGATGTGTTGGTTGTTTAGGAATATGTTAATTTTCATATATTTATGAGTTTTCTAGCTCCTCTCCTATTCCTGATTTCTAGTTTCATGCTATTGTGGTTGGAGAATATTCACTCTTCTTAAATTCCCCAAGATTTTTTTTTTGACCTAATGTATGATTTATTCTGGAGACTGTTACGTTTGCACTTGAGAAGAATGTGTATTCTGCTGTTGTTGGATGGAATATCCTGTTTATGATCCTTAGTCTAAAGTATGGCTGTGGTCCACGTTTCCTTGTTAATTTTTCTGTCTGGATGATCTATCCATTGTTGAAAGTGGGATACTGAAGTCTCTTGCTACTACTGTTCTATTTCTCCCTTCAAATATGTTAGTATTTCCTTAATATATTTAGGTACTCTGCTGTTGGGTGCCTATAAGTTTGGTGTTGTTATATCTTCTTGATGTTATTTAATGACTTTATTATTTTTTTTGTTACCATTTTCGGCTTAAAGTCTATTTTGTGGTGTATGTATAGCCATTCCATTCTCTTTTGGTTTCTACTTATGTGGAATAACTTATCACATCCATTCACTCTTCACTTATGTGTGTCTTTAAAGCTTAAGTGGCCATTCCTCATAACAGATACCATATGTTTGCACTCATAGGTCTAACAGGAGAACAAGAGAAACCTAATGGAGGACCATGGGGAGGGGAAGGGGGAAAGAGAGTTGGGGAGAGAGAGGGAGGCAAAACCCAAGAGACTATTGAATACTGAAAATGAACTGAAGGTTGAAGGGGGAGGGGGAGGGGTGAAGGAGGTGATGGTGATGGAGGAGGGTACTTGTGAAGAAGAGCACTGGGTGTTATATGGAAACCACTTTGACAATAAACTATTAAAAAAAATAAAGCTAAAGTAGGTGTCTTGTAAATTATATATAGTTGGGTCTTGGTTTTTTATCCTTCTAGTCACTTTATGTCTTCTCATTGGGGAATTTAATCCATTTACATTTAGAGTAGTTGACAGGCAAGGATTTACTAATGCCATTTGTACATTTTTTTTTCTGTTTTGTAGTTTCCTTGTTCCTTTCTTCCTCTCTTGCTGCCTTCTTTTGTGAATTGATAATTTTCTGTAATGGTATGCTTTGATCCCCCTCTCTTAATATTTTTAACTCTACTGTAGGTTTTTTTTTTGCGGTTGCCCTGAAACTTCCATGAAACACTATTTATATATGTATATGTATGTATGTGTATACACATATGTAAAACTGTCTTTTATGTTGATAACAATGTAACTTTGATTGCATACAAAATCTCTACCCTTTTATTCCCTTTATGTTTTTTGATGTTATTATTTACCTCTTTTATATTGTATATCCATTATTCTAGGTATAGCTGTTTTTAGTTGCTTTTTAAAAAAATTTTTTTTTCTGTCTTTTATTTATTTTTGAGAGACAGAGAGAGACAGCACAAGCAGGGGAGGGTCAGAGAGAGAGGGAGACACAGAATCTGAAGCAGGCTCCAGGCTCTGAGCTAGCTGTCAGCACAGAGCCTGATGCGGGGCTCAAACCCACGAACCATGAGATCATGACCTGAGCTGACGCCAGACGCTTAACTGACTGAGCCACCCAGGTGCCCTTTAGTTGCTCTTGTGTTTAACTTTTATGTTTAGAATTAAGTGAATATAGCTATATGCTTATCTTTACGAGTGTATTGGGTCCTTTCATGTTACTAACTAGCAATTTTTCATTTCAGCTTGAAGAATTCCTTTCAGCATTTACTGTAAAGCAAGTCTAGTAAAGATGAACACCCTCAACTTATGTTTGTTAGAGAATGTCTTTCTCTCACCTTCATTTTTAAACTTAAAAAAAAATTTATTTTAGAGAGAGAGAGAGTATGTGAGTGGGGGAGAGGGGCAGAAGGGGGGGGGGGAGAGAGAGAGAGAGAGAGAGAGAGAGAGAGAGAGAGA
The DNA here is from genome assembly GCF_006229205.1 of Suricata suricatta. Taxonomy (NCBI): domain Eukaryota; kingdom Metazoa; phylum Chordata; class Mammalia; order Carnivora; family Herpestidae; genus Suricata; species Suricata suricatta. Next base: position 96,620,312 of record NC_043709.1, read on the forward strand.
GAGAGAGAGAGAGAATGAATCCCAAGCTGAGTGTGGATCCTGATGCAGAGCTTGATCCTATGACCTTGGGATCATGACCTGAGATGAAATCTAGAGTCAGACACTCAACTGCCTGAGCCAACCTGGCACCCCTCAACCTTCATTTCTGAGTGATAATTTTGGTGGGTGCAATATTCTTGGTTGGTTGTTTCTTTCTTTCAACACTTTGAATATCAATATTTCACCCTATTCTCTCCTAGCCTGAAAGGGTTCTACTGGCAGATCTGCTTATGGCTTTGTATGAGAGAGATATTTTTTCTTTTGCTGCTTTTAAAATCCTCTTTGTCTTTGATTTTAGACAGTTTTACTATAATGTGTCTGGGAGAAGATAATTTATTTTATTGATTGAAATATTAACATACAATGTTTTATTAGTTTCAGGTATACCATGTGATGATGCAATAGTTCTACATATCACTCAGTGCTCACCACAAGTGTGGCCCCCATCTGTCTCCAAACCACATTATTACAATATTAGTGACTGTATTCTTTCTGCTGTACTTTTTGTCTCTGTGACTTATTTGTTTTTTGTAAGTGGAAGTTCATACTTTTTAATCCCCTTTTTCTATTTCACCCATCCCATCCCCCCACCTACCTCCTCTCTGGCTACCACCAGTTTATTCTCTGTATTTAAGAGTCTGTTTTTTTTGTCTCTTTGTTTGTTTGTTTTTCTTAAATTCCACATGTGAATGAAATCATATGGCTTTTGCCTTTCTCTGTTTGATTTATTTCACTTAGCATTATACCCTCTAGGGCTATCCATGTTATAAATAGCAAGATCTCATTCTTTCTTATGGCTGTGGAATATTCCATTATATATATACACATATATATAATGTATATATACACACAGACACACACACACTAATCTGCACATCTTCTTTATCCATTTATCTATCGGTGGACACTTTGGTTGCTTCTGTTTCTTGGCTACTGTAAATAATGCTGCAATAACATGAGGGGTGCCAACCTATATCTTTTTGAATTAGTGTTTGTGTTTTCTCAGTGATGAACTTACTGGATCATATGGTATTTCTAATTTTAATTTTTTTGAGGAGCCTCCATATTGTTTTCCCACCAGTGGTACCTGAGGGTTCCTTTTCTCCACATGTTATTTCTTGTCTTTTTTATTTTAGCCATTTTGACAGATATGAGGTGATATTTCATTATGGTTTTGATTTGTATTTCCCTGATGATTAATGATATTGAGCATCTTTCCATGTGTCTTTTGGCCATCTGTATGTCTTCTTTAAAAAACATTTAGGTCCTCTGCCCATTTTTAATAGGATTACTTGATTTTTTTGGGTGTTGAGTTGTAGTTATTTATATATTTTGGATATTAACCTCTTATTGAATATCTCATTTGCAAATTTCTTCTGTTCAGTAGTTTGCCTTTTCATTTTGTTAAATTGTTTCCTTCATTGTGCAGAAGTTTTTTATTTTGGTGTAGTCCCAAAAATTTATTTTGCTTTTGTACTGTTTGTATAACTGATGTCATAGAAATTATTGTTGATATTTTTCTGGGAATTTTATTGTTTCCTGTCTCATATTTAGGTTTTTATTTATGTATTTAATTAAGAAAAAATTTTTAATGTTTATTTTTGAGAAAGAGAGAGAGAGAGCGAGAGACAGACAGAGATGAGTAGGGGAGAAGCAGAGAGAGAGGGAGACACAGAATCTGAAGCAGGCTCCAGGCTCTGAGCTGTCAGCACAGAGCCCAACCTGGGGCTTGAACCCACAAGCCATGAGATCATGACCTGAGCTGAAGTTGGACACTTAACTGACTGAGCCACCCAAGCATCCATATTTATTTATTTATTTTTAAATAACTTTTAAAAAAATTTTAAAAATGTTTATTTTTGAGAGAGAAAGAGAGAGAGAACAGGGAAGGGACAGAGAGAGAGAGCGAGACATAGAATCTGAAGCAGATTCCAGGCTCTGAGCTGTCATCACAGAGCCTGACGTGGGGCGTGAATCCACAAACCATAAGATCAAGACCTGAGCCAAAGTCAGATGCTTAACTGACTGAGCCACCCAAGCACCCCTTTATTTTTACTTTTAAAGAGAGAGCACAAGCTGGGGAGAGAGGCAGAGGGAGAAAGAGAATTTTAAACAGGCTCCCTGCTCAGCATAGAGCCTGACATGGGGCTCAATCCCAGCACCCTGGGATCATGACCTGAGTGGAAATCAAGAGTGGGACACTCAACTAACTGAACCACCCAGGTGTCCCCACAGTTAGGTTTTTAATCTATTTTTGGTTTATTTTTGTGTATGGTGTAAGACAGGTCCAGTTTTCATTTTTTTACATGTAGTTGTTCGGTTTTCCCGGCATCAGTTGTTGAGGAGATGGTCTTTTAATCATTGTATATTCTTGGTCTTCTTTGTTGTAAAGTAATTGACCACATAAGTGTGAGTTTATTTCCGGGTGTCTGTTTTTGTGCAGTACTGTACTGTTTCATTTCATTTCGTTTCTTCCTTTTTTTTCCTTTCCTTCCTTTCCTTTTTCCTTTCTTCTCCTCTCCTCTTCTCTCCTTTCCTTTCCTTTCTTTCCTTCCTTCCTTCCTTCCTTCCTTCCTTCCACAGAGAAGACTGAATATTTCTTCTCTGTGCTTTTCTTTCTCTTTTTCTTTATTTAAAAAATGTCTGTTATTTACTTTTTTTTGAGAGAGAGAGAGACAAAGTGTGAGCAGGGGAGGGGCAGAGAGAGAGAGAGAGGGAAACACAGAATCTGAAACAGGCTTCAGGCTCTGAGCTGTCAGCACAGAGCTGGATGTGGGGCTTGAACTCTTGAACTGTGAGGTCATGACCAGAGCCAAAGTCAGACACTTAACAGACTGAACCACCCAGGCCACCTTTTGATGACTACAGCTTTGTAGTATATCTTTTATTTTTTACATATTTTATTTTATTTTTTTATAATAGTTCATTGTCAAATTGGTTTCCATATAACACCCAGTGCTTCTCCCCACAAGTGCCCCCCACCATGACCATCACCCCCTTCCTCCTCCCCCTTCAGCCTTCAGTTTGTTTTCAGTATTCAATAGTCTCTCATGATTTGTGTCCCTCTCTCTCCCCAACTCTCTTTCCCCCTTCCCCTCCCTATGGTCCTCTGTTAGGTGTCTCCTGTTAGACCTATGAGTGCTACAATAGCCAAATCATGGAAAGAGCCTAAATGTCCATCACCTGATGGATGGATCAAGAAGATGTGGTATATCTAAACAATGGAGTACTACATGGCAATGAGAAAGAATGAAATCTGGCCATTTGTAGCAAAGTGGATGGACCTCGAGGGTGTCATGCTAAGCAAAATAAGTCAGTCGGAGAAGGACAGATACCATATGTTTGCACTCATAGGTTTTTTATTTTTAAAAGGGAGAATTTTTAAAAGAGGAATTGTGATACCTCTATCTTTGTTCTTCTTTGCATATCATTTTGAATTGAGATTTTGTGGTGAACTCTTCCCTCATGAATTTGAACTTCCAAATATCTGTCTAGGTTTGGGATCGGTTTAACCATTATTTCTTTAAAGAGCTTTCTGTCCCTTTCTCTCTTTTTTTTTTTTTATCCTGGGACTCTAATGATGTGTGGATTGTTTGTCTTAATGGTTTCCCATAAGTCTTGTAGACTATATTCATCTCTTTTCATTCTTTTTCCTTTTTGCTCTCTAGATTTTATTTGCTGTCTTTTAGCTCAAAATTCTTTGTTCTGCTTGGTTAAGGCTGCTGTTGAGGCTTTCTTTTGAATTCTTCAGTAATAATTCTTTAGCCACAAAATTTGTTTCATTTTTTCTTGTGATCTCTGTTGGAATTCTTTTTCTTGTATTATTTTTTAAATATCATTCAGTTGTTTCTGTTCTCTTACAGCTCTCTGAGCATCTTTAGAACAATTATTTTGAATTCTTTTTCAGGTAATTCCTGGATCTCCATTTCTTTGGGGCTAGTCACTGTATTGGGGTTTACTGTATTTCTCTGCATATTTTCCTGATTCTTCATATCCCTGTAGCCTAGTATAGTTGTCTGAATATTGGAAGAAATAGTCCCTCTTCTGGACTTATGGTCTCACTTCCATCAGGGAAGGCATTTGTCTGTGGGCAGGCACATCTAGAGCATGCTGTGACCCCATTTCTAGTGGTGCAGGGTGCTAACTGCTGGGGTTGTGTAGTTGTACCATATATGGGGTGGGACATGATGTGTCTTTGGCTCAGACCAGTGGGGTTCACAGCGTTGACACTTGTTTTTGGCAAGTACTGCAGGAGGTCTGCCGAGGCCGTAAGTGCTCTTGAAGTCCCCAGCAGTTTGGGCCAGGGCAGGCAGTGGTGGTGGTTGGACCTTGTGGTATGCACACACTTGGGTGTGGGCACCAGCTGCAAGTGCCAGTGAAGTGGTGAGGGCCAGTTACAGACACATGTAGTAGTGGGGGCCAGGGCAGGCAGCAAGGGCTGGAGCCAGCTGTGGGCTCACTGGCAATAGCCTGGGCTGTGGGTGTATCCTCGTCTTAGTTGCATGGTGTCTCCCTCTGGCTGCGTGCACTGTAGTGGTGGCTAGTGATACGCATCAGGCTGGCGGTGTGCAAGTGTATGGCCTGAGAAGCTAGACTTAAGTGTGCATATGACGTTTGGGGTAATGTTCTTGGGTCTATGCTAGTATCTTGTATTTGAATAGCTGCAGAGGCCATGGTTGTCTGCTGGTGTGGGTCAAGGCTGGTGTGGTTCAAGGTCTCTGGCAAGGGTGAGGGTGCATGGAGAGGTGTTGGAGGGAATGGGGAGGGACTCAGATGTCTGAGGTCAGCAAATGTGACTATCTGTGAGGCAAAAGCTGGTGAAATCTATTGGGAGTCTGCTGTGGCTGTTAGTTTCTACAGTGTCAAAAATCTGGGCAAAAAATGAGTCTGCAGATCATGTCACTGAATTGTGAAATGTGACCTGTGACCGTGTGTGGCTGCTATTGGTAGCTTCTGCTTTTCTTCCTTGTTCCTAGCTGATGCTATGCAACTCAGTTCTGCCAGTCTGGCTGGGATGAAACTGATGTGAGACCTTCTTGAAGCGCTCTGAGGCTAGGGAAGCTGATCACTCACCCCATTTTTCCTTTCCTGGTAAGGAGAACTCTTTCTAGTGGGGAAGAGCCCTCTTAGTGCAGAGCCGTGTTTCTTGCCGTAGGTGGTCTGGGATTGGGGTGGGTTGGGTGTGGGAAAGTACAGGCAAAAGGAAGCTGTTTCTTCTCTTCCTGTGTGGTTATTCTCAGGGTTTTTTCCCCCCACTGTGTTGTTAAAGTTCCTGAAGTAGACTTTTGAGCTCTCCCAGAGCCGTTTCTGTTCATGGAGAGCTGTTGATCTTTGTGGGGAGACAAAGGCTGAGAATCTCCTATTTCACCCGATTTTGGTTATGTTGAAAAAATTATTCATTTCCTTTATCCCTGATGGAACAAGATATTTCACATTCGTCTTGTTTATACTACTGGTTTTTCTTTTTAATCTAAAGCCCAAGGAGAGGTATTACTGATGGGTGGTCTGCGCTTTGCTGTGCCGAAGCTTTTAGTTTGACGTAGCCCCCCCTTGTTTATTTTTGCTTTTGTTGCCTTTACTTTTGTGTCAGATAACATTACTGTATTATATACTTGAAAGTTGTTAAGGGTGTAGATCACGTGAAGGGATGGATGTGTTAACTAACCCTACTGTAGAATTCATTTTGCAATATATATGTGTATCAAATCATCACTTTATACATCTTAAACTTACATATTTTATGTCAGTAATATCTCCACAAAACTCAAAAAAAATGACAGATACTGTGTGATCTCATTTACATGTGGAATCTAAAGAAGCTGAAATCATAGAGTGAATCATGGTTGCTGAGGGCCAGGAACCAAGGGAAATAGATGTTGGTCAAAGGGTGCAAACTTCCAGCTCTAAGATTAATAAGTTCTGGAGATCTAATGTCCAGCATTGTGAGTATAGTCTAATATTGTCAAATGCTGTACTATATAATTGAAGTTTTCTAAGAGAGTAGATTATAAATGTTCTTATGACAAAAAAAGAAATGGAATTATATGAGGTTATGGAGAGATTTACTAACTCTATTATAATAATTTCACAGTATATACATATATCAAATTATCACATTGTACACCTTAAACTTATACAAAGTTATATGTCAATTTTATCTCAATAATGCTTGAAGAAAAGTCAAATAAAGGTGACTTATTACATTACTCTATGCTCAGGAGCTTAGACATAGCTTGGTGACATTAATCAGATTTTTAAAATAGTTTTTCACTATTTATTTATTATTTTTGAGAGGGAGAGAAAGCATGTGAGTACAAGTGGAGGAGGGGTAGAGGAGAGGGAGACAGAATCCAAAGCAGGCTCCAGGCTCCAAGCTGTCAGTGCAGAACCTGATGTGGGGCTTGACCACGAACTGTGAGATCAAGCCCTGAGCCAAATTTGAATGCTTGACCGACTGAGCCACCCAGATGCCCTAAGAATTTTTTTAAAAATGCTTATTTATTTTTGAGAGAGAGAGAGTGCCCACATACGTGTGAGCAGGGGAGGGCCAGAGGGAGAGGGAGGGAGACAAGATACAAAGTGGGCTCGGCACTGACAGCAGACAGCCCAACAGAGGGCTTGAACTCACAAATTGTGAGGTCATGACCTGAGCTGAAGTTGGACACTCAACCCACTGAGCCACCCAGGTGCACCAAGATTTTTATTTCATCAGTATTTGTTAGGGAAATATTATATATATATATATTTTTTTGACAAATCTTTAATAGTCTTTAAACTTAGTGAGAAATAAGTACAAAATAAATTCAATCTCTATGATATGCATCTTACTGCTGAGTTAGCTGCTTTAAAAGAAAACTTTTTAAAGTTGATTTATTTTTGAAAGAGAAAAGGAGAGAGAGAGTGTGAGCAGGGGAGGGGAGGGACAGAGAGAAAGGAAGAGAGAGGATCCCAAGCACACTCCACACTGTCAGAGAGGAGCTTGATGTGGGGCTCCATCAGATGAACAGTGAGAATATGACCTGAGCTAAAATCAAGAGTCAGACGCTTAACCAAATGAGTCACCGAGGCACCACAGCTTAGCTGCTTTTTGCCAAGAGTATGCTGCACATTTGGTGGTTGAAGGTCAGCTTGGAATTATTTAGGGGGCAACTCTAAAGGGCTGATTCTGAGATATTTCCTTGGAAGGAGAAATATCTTTGAATCATTGGCAGGTTGCCACAACCTATATTTAGTTGCATGGGACTTCCGCAAAAATAATATTCAGCAATAGAGGGACTAGAGACACACATCTTTTCCATTTCTTACCAGCTACCACAAAATTCCATCTTTTTAAAATTCAAATCCTTAATGTTTTTATAGGTTCTAAGGAATCAAACATTTTAATTTGAAAGAGATTTAATGACAGTTTTGTAGAAAACATCCATAACATCTTTGATTGATAGTTATCCAATATATGTCTGAATATCTCATTCTTTGAAAGATAACCTTTTACATGTGTATGTATGTATTTGCAAGAAGTGTATTTTTATTTATGTATTTATTCTTTTAAATATCATTTATCATCAAGTTGGCTAACATACAGTGTATACAGTGTGCTCTTGACTTCGGGAGTAGATTCCCAAGATTCGTTTCATACATACCCCACCCAGTGCTCATCCCAACAAGTGCCCTCCTCAATGATGATCACCCATTTTCCCCTCGCTTCTGCACCCCCCATCCTATCAGCTCTCCGTTTGTTCTCTGTATTTAAGAGTCTCTTATGGTTTGCCTCCCTGTCTCTTTGAAACAATTTTCTCCCTTTACCTTCTGCCATGGTCCTCTGTTAAGTTTCAAATTCCACATATGATTGAAAACATGATATTTTGTGCAATTGTGAATGGGATCAGTCTTTTGATTTCTCTTTCCGTTGCTTCATTTTTGGTGTAGGTCTAACAGGAGAAACCTAACAGAGGACCATAGGGAGGGGAAGGGGGAAAGAAAGCTGGGGAGAGAGGGGGACACAAACCATGAGAGACTATTGAATACTGAAAATGAGGGCTGAAGGGGAGGGAGAGGGGGGAAGGGGGTGATGGTCATGGAGGAGGGCACTTGTGGGGAGAAGCACTGGGTGTTATATGGAAACCAATTTGACAATAAACTATTATTAAAAAAAAAGAAAACATGATATTTGTCTTTCTCTGACTTATTTCACTTAGCATAACACCCTCCGGTTCCATCCATGCTGCAAATGGCAAGATTTCGTTCTTTCTCATTGCCAAATAGTATTTCATTGTATATATAAACCACATTTTTATTATCTATTCTTCATTTGATGGATATTTGGGCTCTTTCCATAATTTGGTTATTGTTGATAACACTGCTATAAACATTGGAGTACATGTGCCTCTATGCATCAGCACTCCTGTATCCTTTGGATAACTTCCTAGTAGTGCTATTGTTGGGTCATTGGGTATTCTATTTTTAATTTTTTGTGGAATCTCCACACTTTTCCAGAGCAGCTGCACCAGTTTGCATTCTTACCAACAGTACAAGAGGGTTCCCATTTCTCCATGTCTTCACCAATATCTGTTGTTTCCTGAGCTGTTAATTTCCTGTGGGAGGTGGTATCTCATTGTTTTGTATTTGTATTTTCCTGAAGATGAGTGACGTTGAACATCTTCATGTGTCTGCTGGGCATCTGGATATCTTCTTTGGATAAATGTCTATTCATGTGTTCTGCCATTTCTTCACTGGATCACTTGCTTTTCAGGTGTTGAGTTTGGTAAGTTCTTTTTAGATTTTGAATACTAACCCTTTATCTGGTATGCCATTTGCAAATGTCTTCTTGACTCTATTGGTTGCCTTTTAGTTTTGTTGATTGTTTCCTTTGCCGTGCAGATGCTTTTTATCTTGATGAGGTCCCAATAGTTTATTTTTGCTTTTTTTTCCCCTTGCCTTCAGAGATGTGTCAAGTAAGAAGTTGCTGTGGCTGAGGTCAAAGAGGTTGTTGCTTGTTTTCTCCTCTCGAGTTTTGATGTGTCACATTTAGGTCTTTAATCCATTTTGAGTTTATTTTTGTGTATGGTGTAAGAAAATGGTCCAGTTTCATTCTTCTGCATGTTGCTGTCCAGTTCTCCCAGCACCATCTGTTAAAGAGGCAGTCTCTTTTCCATTGTATACTCTTTCCTGCTTTGTCAAAGTTGGCCATACATTTGTGGGTCCAGTTCTGGGTTCTCTATTGTATTCCATTGGTCTACATGTCTGTTTTTGTGCCAATACCATATTGTCTTAATTATAGCTTTGTTGTAGAGGCTAAAGTCTAGGATTGTAATGCCTCCCACTTAGGTTTACTTTCTCAACATTACTTTGGCTATTCAGGGTCTTTTGTGGCTCTATGCAAATTTTAGGATAGTTCTAGTTCTAGGAAGAATGCTAGTGCAATTTTGATTGGGATTGCATTGAATGTGGGGATTGTTTTGGATAGTATTGATATTTTAGCAATATTTATTTTTCCAATCCATGAGCATGTAATGTTTTTCCATTTCTTTTTGTCTTCCTCAATTTCTTTCATAAGTTTTCTATAGTTTGTAGCATTACATATCTTTTACATCTTTGGTTAGGTTTATTCTTAGGTATTTTATGGTTGTTGGTGCAATTATAAATGCGATAAACTTGAATTCTGTTTCTGTTGCTTCATTATTTGTGTATAGATATGTAACCAATTTCTGTACATTGATTTTGTATCCTGTAACTTTGCTGAATTCATGTATCAGTTGCAGCAGATTTTGGTGGAGTCTTGGGTAGAGTATCATGCCATCTGTGAAAAGTGAAAGTTTGACTTCTTCTTTGCCAATTTGGACGCCTTTTATTTCATTTTGTTTTCTGATTGTTGAGGCTAAGACTTCCAACACTATGTTAAACAACAGTGGTGAGAGTAGACATCTCTGTTGTGTTCCTAATCTCAGGGGGAAAACTAAAAGGATGATATTAACTGTACACTTTTCATATATGGCTTTTCTGATGTTAAGGTATGTTCCTTATATCCTGACTTTCTTGAGGGTGTTTATTAAGAAAAGATGCTATGTTTTGTCAAATGACTTTTTGCATCTATTGACAGGATCATATGATTCTTAACCTTTCTTCTATTGTGATGTATCACATGGATTGATTTGCAAATATTGAACTAGCCCTGCAGACCAAGAATGAATCCCACCTGATCATGGTGAATAATTTTTAATATACAGTTGAATTAGATTTGCTAGTATCTTACTGAGAATTTTTGCATCCATGTTCCTCAGGGCTATTGGGCTGTAATTCTTTTTAGTGGGTTCTCTCTTTGGTTAGGAATCAAGGCAATGCTGGTTTCAATGAATGAGTCCAGAAGTTTTCCTTCCATTTCTATTTTTTGGAACAGCTTGAGCAGGATAGGTATTAACTCTGCTTTAAATATCTGGTAGAATTCCCCTGGGAAACCATCTGATCCAGGACTCTTATTAGGAGATTTTTGACAACTGATTCAATTTTCTTTGATGGTATGGACCTGTTCAAATGGTTTATTTATTCTCTTTTGAGTTTTGGGAGTGTGTGGGTATCTAGGAATTTGTCTATTTCTTCCAGGTTGTCCAGTGTGTTGGCATATTATTTTTCATAGTATTCTCTAATAATTGTTTATATTTCTGTGGTGTTGCTTGTGATTGCTCCTCTTTCATTCGTGATTTTATCTATTTGGTTTCTCTCTCTTTTCTTTTTGAGAAGTCTGACTAGGGGTTTATCAATTTTGTTTATTCTTTCAAAAAACCAGCTCTTAGATTCATTGATCTGTTATACAGTTGTTGTTGTTTGGATTCTATATTGTTTATTTCTGCTCTAATCCTTATTATTTTTCTTCTTCTTCTGGCTTTGGGGCTTCTTTGCTTTCTACTTCTAGTTCCTTTAGGTGTGAGGTTAGGTTTTGTATTTGAGGATTTTATCTTGTCTCTCTCTCTTTTTTTAATAGTTTATTGTCAAGTTGGTTTCCATACAACACCCAGTGCTCTTCCCCACAAGTGGCCTCCTCCATCACCACCACCTCTTTTCTCCCCTTCCCCTTCCCCTTCCCCTCTCAGTTCATTTTCAGCATTCAATAGTCTCTCAAGTTTTGCGTCCCTCTCTCTCCCCAACTCTCTTTCCCTCTTCCCCTCTCCCTGGTCCTCCATTAGGTTTCTCCTGTTCTCCTGTTAGACCTATGAGTGCAAACATATGGTTTGTGTCCTTCTCTGCCTGACTTATTTCGCTTAGCATGACACCCTCAAGGTCCATCCACTTTCCTACAAATGGCCATATTTCATTCCCTCTCATTGCCATGTAGTACTCCATTGTGTATATATACATCTTCATGATCCACTCATCAGGTGATGGACATTTAGGCTTTTTCTATGTTTTGCCTATTGTTGACATTGCTGCTATGAACACTGGGGTACATGTGCCCCTATGCATCAGCATTTCTGTATCTCTTGGGTAAATCCCTAGCAGGGCTATTGCTGGGTCATAAGGGAGTTCTATGGATAGTTTTTTGAGGAACCTCCACACTGTTTTCCAGAGCAACTGTATCAGTTTACATTCCCACCAACAGTGTAGGAGGGTGCCCATCTCTCCACACCCTCTCCAACATCAATAGTCTCTTGCTTTGTTCATTTTAGCCACTCTGACTGGCGTGAGGTAGTATCTCAGTGTGGTTTTGATTTGTGTTTCCCTGATGATGAGTGATGTTGAGCATCATTTCATGTGCCTGTAGGCCATCTGGATGTCCTCTTTGGAAAAGTGTCTGTTCATGTCTTCTGCCCATTTCTTCACTGGGGTATTTGTTTTGTGGGTGTGAAGTCTGGTGAGTTCCTTGTAGATTTTGGATACTAGCCCTTTATCTGATATG
>NC_043709.1:96632337-96647024 GCF_006229205.1 Suricata suricatta
TTGTAGATTTTGGATACTAGCCCTTTATCTGATATGTCATTTGCAACTATCTTTTCCCATTCTGTCGGTTGCCTATTAGTTTTTTTTTGATTGTTTCCTTTGCAGTGCAGAAGCTTTTTATCTTGATGAAGTCCCAAGAGTTCATTTTTGCTTTCATTTCCCTTGCCTTTCGGGATGTGTCAAGTAGGAAATTGCTGCGGTGGAGGTCTAGGAGGTTTTTTCCTACTTTCTCCTCGAGGATTTTGATGTTTCCTGTCTCACATTCAGGTCGTTCAGCCATTTTGAGTTTATTTTTGTGTATGGTGTAAGAAAGTGGTCTAGTTTTATTCTTCTGCATGGTGCCGTCCAGTTCTCCCAGCACCACCTGTTAAAGAGGCAGTCTTTTTTCCATCGCATACTCTTTCCTGCTTTGTCAAAAATTAATTGGCTGTACATTTGTGGGTCCAGTTCTGGGTTCTCTATTCTATTTCATTGGTCTAGGTGTCTGTTTTTGTGCCAATACCGTACTGTCTTGATGATGACAGCTTTGTAGTAGAGGCTAAAGTCTGGGATTGTGATGCCCCCCGTTTTGGTTTTCTTCTTCAATGTAACTTTGGCTAATCGGGGTCTTTTGGGGTTCCATACGAATTTGAGGATAGTTTGTTCTAGCTTTGAGAAGAATGCTGGTGCAGTTTTGATGGGGATTGCATTGAATGTGTAGATTGCTTTGGGTAGTAATGACATTTCCACAATGTTTATTCCTTCGATCCACGAACAGGGAATGTTTTTCCATTTCTTGGTGTCTTCCTCAATCTCTTTCATAAGTTTTCTATAGTTTTCATCATATAGGTCTTTTACATCCTTGGTTAGGTTTACTCCTAGGTATTTTATGGTTTTTCGTGCAATGTGAATGGGATCAGTTTCTTGATTTCTCTTTCTGTTACTTCATTTTTGGTGTATAGGAATACAACTAACTGATTTCTGTACATTGATTTTGTACCCTGCAACTTAACTGAATTCTTTGATCAGTTCTAGAAGGCTTCTGGTGGAGTCTGCCGGTTTTCCATGTAGAGTATCATGTCATCTGCGAAAAGTGAAAGTTTGACTTCTTCTTTGCCAATTCTGATGCCTTTTATTTCCTTTTGTTTTCTGATTGCTCATATTAGCTGTGGGCTTTTCATAAACTGCTTTTATAATGTTTAGGTAAGTTCCTTCTATTCCAACTTTCTCAAGGGTTTTTATTAAGAAAGGGCGCTGTATTTTGTTTAATGCCTTTTTTGCATCTATCGACAGGATCATATGGTTTTTATCTTTTCTTTTGTTAATGTGATGTATCACATTGATGGATTTGCGAATATTGAACCAGCCCTATAACCCTGGAATGAATCCCACTTTGATTATGATGGATCATTTTTTTATATGCTGTTGAATTTGATTTGCCAGTATCTTGCTGAGTATTTTTGCATCTGTATTCATTAAGGATATTGGTCTGTAGTTCTCTTTTTTTACTGGGTCTCTGTCTGGTTTGGGTATCAAGGTGATGCTGGCATCGTAGAATGAGTTTGGAAGTTTTCCTTCTATTTCTATTTTTTGGAATAGTTTGAGATGAGTGGGCATTAGCTCTGTTTTAAATGGCTGGTAGAATTCCCCTGGGAGCCATCTGGCCCTGGGCTCTTATTCATTGGGAGATTTTTGATAATGGATTCGATTTCTTCACTGGTTGTTGGACTATTCATGCTTTCTCTCTCTTCCTGTTTGAATTTTGGCAGTGCATGTGCATTTAGGAATTTGTCCATTTCTTCTGTGTTGTCCAGTTTGTTGGCATATAATTTTTCATAGTAATCTCTGATGATTGCTTGTATTTCTAAGGGTTTGGTTGTAATATATTCTTTTTCATTCATAATTTTGTCTATCTGGGTGCTCTCTCTTTTCTATCTAAGGAGCCTAGCTAGAGGTATATCAGTTTTGTTTATTCCTTCAAAGAACAAACTCTTGGTTTCATTGATCTGCTCAACTGTTTTTTTGGATTCCATATTGTTTATCTGTTCTGATCTTTATTATTTCTGTTCTTCTGCTGGGTTTGGGGTGCTCTTACTGCTTCCCTTCTAGTTCCAGTAGGTGCTGTTAGATTTTGAGTTTGTGCTTTTTCTAGTTTGTTGAAATAGGCCTGGATTGCAATATACTTTCCTTTAGGACTGCTTTCACTGCGTCGCACAGATTTTGGAGTGTTGTATTTTCATTTTCATTTGTTTCCATATTTTTTAAAATTTCTTCTCTAATTGTCTGATTAGTCCAATCATTCTTTAGTAGGGTGGTTTTTTAACCTCCACATTTTTGGAGGTTTTCCAGACTTTTTCCTATGGTTAATTTCAAGTTTCATAGCATTGTGATCTGAAAGTGTGCATGGTATGATCTCTATTTGTTTATACTTATAGAGGGTTGCTTTATGCCCCAGCATGTGCTCTATCTTGGAGAATGTGTCATGTGCACTGGAAAAGAAAGTGAATTTCCTAACTTCAGGATACAGAGTTCTAAACATATCTATCAATTCCTTCTGTTCCAATGTGTCGTTCAGGTCCATTGTTTCTTTAGTGATTTTCTGTTTGGTTGATGTATCCATTGTTGTCAGTAGAGTATCCCCTGCAATTAGCACATTCTTATCAATAAGAATGTTTCTGTCTGTGATTAATTGTTTTACATATTTGGGTGCTCCTGAATTTGGGGTATAGACATTTATAATTGTTAACTCTTTGTGATGGAGAGACTCTATAATTACTATATAATGTTTTTCTTCATTTCCTGTTACTGCCTTTACTTTAAAGTCCAGTTTGTCCGATATAAGTATGGCTACTCCGGCTTTCTTTTGGCTTCCATTCGCATGATAGATATTTCTCCATCCCTTTACTTTCAACCTGAAGGTATCTTCAGGTCTAAAATGAAACTCTTGTAGACAGAAAATAGATGGATTTTTTTTTTTTTATTCATTCTGCTACCCTGTGTCATTTGGTCAGTCCTTTTACATTCAATGTTATTATTGAAAAATGTGGGTTTAGATTCATTGTATTCTACATAGAATTCATGTTTGTAGTGGTGTCTCTGGCACCTTGTATTCTTTGCAACATTTCCTTAGGATTTCTTGTAGGGCTGGTTTGGTGGTGATGAATTCTCTCAATTTATGTTTATTTGGGAACAGCTTTATCTCTCCTATTTTGAATGACAGGCTTGCTGGATCAAGGATTCTTGGCTACATGTTTTTTCTGTTCATCACATTGAAGATTTCCTGCCATTCCTGCCTGGCCTGCCAAGTTTCATTAGATAGGTCTGTAACCACTCTGATAGGTTTCCCTTTGTACGTGAGAGCCCTTTTCTCCCTAGCTGCTTTCAGAATTCTCTCTTTATCCTTATATGTTGCTAGTTTCACTATGATATGTCATGCCGAAGTTCGATTCAAATTATGTCTTAAGGGGGTTCTTTGTGCCTCTTGAATTTGAATGTCTATTTCTTTCCCCAGATTTGGGAAATCTCAGTTATAATTTGGTTTAGTATCCCTTCAGGACCTTTCTCTCTTTTTTCCTTTTTAGGAATTCCTATGATACGGATGTTGTTCCGTTTGATTATATCACTCAGGTCTCGAATTCTCCTTTCCTGCTCCTAGATCAATTTATCTTTCTTTTTCTCATCTTCCTCTTTTGCTATAACTGTGTCTCTAACTCACCTATTCTTCTCTCTGCCTCTTCAATCCCTGAGGTGGCTGCCTCCATTTTATTTTATTTTATTTTATTTTTTTAATGTTTTATTTATTTTTGATACAGAGAGAGACAGAGCATGAGAGGGGGAGAGGCAGAGAGAGAAGGAGACAGAACCGGAAGCAGGCTCCAGGCTCTGAGCTAGCTGTCAGCACAGAGCCTGACACGGGGCTTGAACCCACGAACGTGAGATCTGACCTGAGCTGAAGCCAGAGACTTAACCGACTGAGCCACCCAGGCGCCCTTCCATTTTATTATTCACCTCATTTATAGCCTTTTTTTAAAAACTCGTCACACCTATTTTCAAAGTTCCTAGTCATTGTCTCAGTTGCTTCTCTGATGCTTTTTTCAACCCCAGCGATTAATTTTATGACAAGTTTTTAAAATTCTTGTTTAGGTATGTTGTTTAGATCTGTTTTGAGCAGTTCTCTGGCTGTGACTTCTTCCTGGAGATTCTTCAGGGGAGAGTTCCTTTGTTTTGTCATTTTGGCTAGTTTTCTGTCTCTTGTCAGTTTAAAAAAGCTCATTGTGCATTTGTTAGTATTTCTCTGTTAAAGGAGGCTAATTGACTGTCCAGGGCCTGTTGTTTCAGGAAGTGTCCTTTTAATGGTGTCTCTCAGTTTCTCTTGTGCCTTTGAATATTTTATTTCCCTACTCAGTGACATTTGGGACTCGCCATCATGTGCACTTTGGCTTGTTTCTTGGGTAGCCCTGTGAAAGAAAACAGACAGACAAACACAGAGGGAACAGGAGCACACAAACGCACAGACAAATCAAACAAACAAACAAACAGACAAATTAAAAGGGAGAAAGGAAGAAAATGCAGAGGAAAGAGAAGAAAAGAAGGAAAAAAAAATAAAGGGGGGCAGAGACAACAAAGGACAATGGGCAGTCTAAAAGTGTATAACCAGTTGAGGGGAGAGATAAGGATGAGATATGGGAGAATATATCTGGATGGCAAAAGGAAGGAAAAAAAGGGGTAGAAAGGAAAAAGGAAAATAAGGAGTAAAATTTAAAAAATTAAAAAGTAAAAAAGGTAATGATAATAAGGGATACATACAATAAAGGAAAAAAGCAGCAGCTCCCTCTTGAGGATAGGCATGGTTTGGTGTAATAGGTCCCGGGGGCTGCTCTCGGAGGCCCCACTGTGGTGGTTTCAGAGGATAAATGGCTGCACCCCAAGCTCTGCTGGAACTAATTGCTGCAGGCCACACTTATGAGTCCAACCTCCTTGTGCTGCAGCTGAGCCAAGCTGTATATTTCAGGCCCTCCTCCCTTCAAAATCCAAGTCCGTGCACTTTTGTACTACCACAGATGAGATGTACTTGCTTTGGCAGCTGGCTTCTTAGCCGGGATCTCGTGGGGGAGGGAGTAGTTTCTCTAGGCGCTGGCAGGGATTTGTGCTGCCACTGCCGGAGGCGAGGTGCGCTGCAGGAGGCGATGTGCATGCCAACTCCCAGCCCCCAGCCAGTTCGTGATCATGTAGGGGGAGGGATTAGTTTCTCTTGATGCTGGCCTGGATTTGCGCTGCCCCTGCCTGAGGTGCTGGGCACTGCCGGAAATGAGCTGCGCGCTCCTGCAGCTGAAGGCTGAAGTGTGCGTGCCCGGGGCTGCAGCCGTCGGCTCCCTGCCGGGATGGTGCAGGGGTGGAGGCTGTTTTTTCCCTTGTGCCACCCGGGTTCTGGATTCGCACTGCCCAGCAGTTATATATGGAGTGAGAGTTTTTCTCTCCATGCTGGGTTAAATGTTTTTTTTATCTCTTCTCTAGAGATAGTACTATCAGTGTATTCAGTTTCTCTTTCTCTTCCCTTTGTCTCTCAGGGGCTCCTCACACTTTCCCTGTGTTGGGCTGGGGCTCCCACCTCCCCTGCCCTTCTCGGGCTGGCCCGTTTTCCAATCTCCCCAGTTCTCACTTACTTACTCAGGCATCTTTGAGGTTGTCTTCTTTCTGGAGTCTGTATTTTCTCCTCCCACTCTTGCAGATGAGAGTAATGACCTTTTCATTTCGATATATGGGGCAGACGAAGTTTACAGAGCTCCCTTTCTCTCTGCCATCTTGGCTCCTCCTCAGGATTATAGTTTTTTGCATCTGTATATTTTATGGATATTGGCCTGTGGTTCCCTTTTTTTGTTGAGTCTTTGTCTGGTTTAGGAATCAAGGTGATATTTGCTTCGTACAATGAGTCCAGAAGTCTTCCTTCCATTTCCATTTTTGGAATAACTTGAGAAGGATCGGTGTTAACTCTGATTTAAGTGTCTGGTAGAACTCACCTGGGAATCCTTCCGGCCCTGGGCTTTTATTCATTGGGAGATTTTTGATAACTGATTCAATTTCTTCACTGGTTATGGATCTGTTCAGATTTTCTATCGCTTCTTGTTTGCATTTTTGTAGTGCATGTGTGTTTAGGAATTTGTCCATTTCTCATAGTTTGTCTAGTTTGTTGGCATATAATTTTTCATAGTAATCTCTGATGATTGCTTGTATTTCTGAGAGATCAGTTGTAATAGATCCATTTTCATTCATGATTTTGTCTATTTGGGTGTTCTCTCTTTTCTTTCTGAGGAGCCTTGCTAGAGGTTTATCAGTTCTGTTCATTTTTTCAAATAACCAACTCTTTGTTTCATTGATTTTTTCAACTGCTTTTTTGGATTCCATATTGTTTATTTCTGCCCTGATGTTTATTATTTCTCTTGTTCTGCTGGGTTTGAGGTGTTCTTGCTGCTCCCTTTCTAGTTTCCTTAAGTGCTCTGTTAGATTTTGAGTTTGTGCTTTTTCTAGTTTGTTTAAATAGGCCTGGATTGCAATATACTTTCCTTTTAGGACTGCCTTTGCTGCATCCAGAGAGTTTGGATTGTTGTATTTTTGTTTTCATTTGTTTCCATATATTTTTTAATTTCCTCTCCAAATGCCTGATTTGCCCAATCATTCTTCCGTAAGGTGGTTTTTAACTTCCACATTTTTGGAAGTTTTCCAGACTTTTTCCTATGGTTGATTTCAAGTTTCATAGCATTGTGATCTAAAAGTGTACATGGTATGATTTCAATTTGTTTGCATTTATGGAGGGCTGTTTTATGACCCAGTATGTGATCAATCTTCGAGAATGTGCCATGCTCACTTGAGAGGAAACTGAATTCCCTAGCTTCAGGATGCAGAGTTCTATATAGAATTAATATCTATTAATTCCATCTGTTCCAGTGTGTCATTCATGTCCATTGTTTCTTTAGTGATTTTCTGTCTGGTTGACCTATCCATTGTTTTCAGTGGAGTTTAATAGTCCCCTGCAATTAGCACTTTCTTATCGATAAGATTGTTTCTATTTGTGATTGTTTCATGTATTCAGTGCTCCCAAATTCAGCGCATAGATGTTTATAATTGTTAGCTCTTCCTGATGTAGAGATCCTGTAATTATTATATAATGTTACAGTTCTAAGGTGAGTCTCTTGTAGACAGAAAATAGATGGATTTTGGTTTTTTATCCATTCTGCTACCCTATGTCGTTTGATTGGAGCATCCAGTCCATTTACATTCAGTGTTATTATTGAAAAATGTGGGTTTAGATTCATTGTGTTCTCTGTAGAGTTCATGTTTGTAGTGATATCTCTGGTGTCTTATATTTGCTACCTTTTTCTCTTAGAGTCCTTTTTAGGATTTCTTGTAGGGCTGGTTTGGTGGTGATGAATTCTCTCAATTTCTGTTTATGGGAACAGCTTTATCTCTCCTTCTATTTTGAATGACAGGCTCTCTGGATAAAGGATTCTTGGCTGCATGTTTTTTTCTGTTCATCACATTGAAGATTTCCTGCCATTCCTGCCTGGCCTGCCAAGTTTCATTAGATAGGTCTGTAACCACTCTGATAGGTTTCCCTTTGTACGTGAGGGCCTTTTTCTCCCTAGCTGCTTCCAGAATTCTCTCTTTATCCTTATATGTTGCTAGTTTCACTATGATATGTAATGCCAAAGTTTGTTTCAGGTTATGTCTTAGGGGGGAGTTCGATATGCCTCTTGAACTTCAGTGTCTTTCTCTTTCCCCAGATTGGTGAAATTTTCATCTATAATTTGGTTAAGCACCCCTTTAGTACCTTTTCCTCTTTCTTCCTCTTCAGGAACCTTGATGATACAGATATTGTTCCATTTGATTGTATTACTCAGGTCTCGAATTCTCCTTTCCTGCTCCTGTATCAATTTCTCTCTTTTTTCTCATCTTCCTCTTTTGCTATAACTGTGTCTTCTAATTCACCTATTCTCCTCTTTCTTCTTCAATCTGTGCAGTGGCAGCCTTTATTTTATTATTCACCTCATTATAGCCTTTTGAAGGTCCCTTGTCTGTGTAGCAATAGCTTCTCTGATGGTTCTTTCAACCCCAGTGATTAATTTTATGACAGTTGTTCTAAATTCTTCTTCGGTTATGTTGTTAGGTCTGTTTTGAGTAGTTCTGTGGCTGTGATTTCTTCCTGGAATTTCTTTAGAGTAGAGTTCTTTCATTTCATCATTTTGGCTATTCTGTCTTGTCATTTTTAAAAGATTGTTATGCACTTTGCACCTGTTAGTATTGCTGTATCAAAGGAGGCTTTTTGTCTAGGGCCTGTCGTTTCAGGAGATGTCCCTTTAATTGTGTCTCTCGGTTTCTCTTGTTATGCCTATAATTAATATATTTCCTTACTCAGTGATATATAGGACTTTCCACTACATGTGCTTTGGCTTGTTTCTTGGGTAGCCCTGAAAAGGAAAACAGACAGACAAATACACAGGGAACACAAGCACGCAAACGCACTGACAGATCAAGTAAACAAGCAAACCAAATGGGAAAGGAAAAAAAGGAGTGGGAAAGAAAAGAGAGGACAGGAAAGGAGGGAAAAAAAAAGCCGGGGGGACAGAGACATCCAAAGATTAAGGACAGTCTGAGAGCATAAAAGCTGTGGAGGGGAGAGTTAAGAATGAGATAAGGGTAAAATATCTGGATAATAAGAGTTGATCTAATCACAACAGTGCATAAATATTGGTCTTTCCTAGACTCTAGGGGGGAAAGGTAGAAAAGGAGGAAATAGGAAAATAGCAAAAACAAGGGAAAAATTATAAAAATAAAAAAATAATAGGAAAAGAAAAACATTGAAAAAAGTAAAAATAGTAAGAAAAGAAGAATCCAGCTCTCTTGCATGGATGGGCGTGGTCTGATGTAGGGTGGGGGGGGGGTCGCAGGGCCTGGTCTCTGAGGACCCACCTTAGTGGATGCAGGGAGAAGAATGGCGGTGCTGCAAGCTCCTCTCAGACCACGTGTTGCCAGCCACTCTCTTGAGTCCAACGTCCCCGTGCCATGGGCGGGTTAAATCATTTCGGTTTTCTAAGTTCTGCCAGGTTTCTAAATCCTAGTCCACACACTTTAATGCTTCCACCACTGTTAAAATGATCTCCGGCAGCTGGGCGGCTTTCTGGCTGGGACTGCACAGGGGAATTGGGGAGCCAGCCCTTCCCTGGCTCCACCTGAGGTCAGCAGGCTGCCGGGCCCACCGGAGAACAAGCCCGCTGAGGGGGGTCGGATTTCTCTCCCCACGCCCAGCAGCCACACGTGAAAGTTTGTTTCTCCACTGCACCACGGGCTGAGGGCTCGTTTCAGCCTCTCCTCTTCCCCTCAGCTCTGAGCCGCCCTACGCTTCCGTCCCACGCAGAGTCCTGCACAGCCGCTTCTTAATTTGTTGTGACTATTTCTTAGTTCCTTGATCTCTGCAGCAATAGATTCTCTGTTGTCTTCTGTGCTTTTTTCAAGCCAAGCAATTAATCTTATGACTATTATTCTAAATTCTTGCTCAGATAGATTGTTTATATTTGTTTTGAGCAATTCTCTATCTGTCATTTCTTCCTGGAATTTCTTTTGAGGAGAATTCTTCCATTTCATTATTTTGGCTAGTTTTCTGTCTTTTACATGTTTTCATAGGTTGTTATGTCCTGCGGCTGTGAGCGCTAATATATTAAAAAGGGATCACACACTGTCCAGGGCCTGGCCCTTCAGGAGGAGTTTTTGGAGTGTGCTGTGTGTTGTTTGTTGTTGTGACTCTGGTTGCTTTATCTTCCGTCTCATTGTGGTGGTTTGGACCCTCCACCAGGTATACTTTGATTTGTTCATTGAAGTAATCCTGGAAAAAATTTAGAAAGGCAGGGCTGGTGGAAGACACCTTACCCCATACAAAGAGAGAAATGACAGGGGTGGAGATAATGAAAAGAAAAAAGAAATGACCAGGCGGAGGATCAGAGGAGCTATATGGCTTTATAGAGAAAAAAATAAATAAGGAGGTACAGAAGAGGTGTAAAAAGAATAGCCTAAAAATGTCTGCTTAAACAAACCAACAACCAGAATAGTGACTGGAGAAGGAAAGAAATAAGAGGAAGAAAAGGAAGAGAAAAACATATATATATATATGGAATTGACCAAGAAGCAAATCAGAAAATGCAAAACTGTTAGACTAATATCTAATGGTGCCTTGGAATGAGTGACTGCCCTGGTCTGATTTGGTCAGGGTCCATCTTGCTCTGATAGATACGCAGTGCTGTCTGCCCATAAGACTTTTCTCATTTCAGATACCAGTCACAAGTTTGGGGGTTTCTGGGCCTTCCCTTACTTCTTATCAACTTGCTACAGATTTGGGGGTTCCCATGACTCTCTCAGGTTTGATAAGAAGACTGTCACTGGACTCAGAAGACTGCCAGCTATACTAACAGTTTTATTATAGCAAAAGGATACAAATCAGGACTATCCAAAGGGAGAAATGCGTGGGGTGAGATCTGAGAGGGTCCCACGTGTGAAGCTTTCATTGTCCCTGTGGATATGTCACCTTCCTGGCACATTAGTATGTGACAGTGCACATAGTATTGCCCGCCAGAGGAGCTCCCCTGAACTTTGGTGCTCAGAGTTTTATTGGCATTTGTTACACAGGCATGCTTGGCTGTGTCTTTTGCCATGAGGCTGAAATCAAATCTCCATCTTTCTCCTGGCTGGACTGGTATCTCATGGCTCAAAGCCTTAACCCTCTCATCCTATGTTTTTTTTCTGGCTTGGTCAGTCCCTTTCTTGCATCATCTGGTAAGCACAAACTAGGGACTCACTAAGTGTCTTCATTAGCATAAAGTGTCAGGGTTCCTCATGCATAACAAAGACATTCATATTAACAGAGGAAATTCTGAGGATTTAGAGGTTACCTCCTAGGAACTGGGTACAAACGTCAGCCAAATTCTTAATTATACAGATATTTAAACTATAATATGATGCAACATGCAGAGAATGAATTAACAAGTATAGTTACAACATTACCTTCTTCAGAGTTGTGGAACCCCTGGGGCACCCAGGTGGCTCAGTCAGCTCCGTGCAGGTCATGATCTCCCAGCTTGTGGGTCTGAGCCCCACGTCAGGCTCTGTGCTGACAGCTCAGAACCTGGAGCCTGCTTCGGATTCAGTGTCTCCCTTTCTGCTTCTTGCCTGCTCACATGCTCTCTTTCTCTCAAAAATAAACGTTACAAAAATTATTTTAAAAAGTTGTGGAATCTCATGATAGATCCTGTACCACACACGACATGCAACCAACACTAATCTCATGATAGTAATAAAGCTATTTTACTTAACATTAAAATTTTTTTTAATTATATAGTTTATTACCAAGTTGGTTTCCATATAATACCCAGTGCTCTTCCCCACAAGTGCCCCTCTCCATGACCCTCACCCCCCTTCCCCTTTCCCCCTCCCTCTTCAGCCCTCAGTTTGTGCTCAGCATTCAAAAGTCTCTCATGATTTGCCTCACTCCCTCTCCCCAGCTCTTTTCCCCCCCTTTCGCATTCCCATGGTCTCCTATTAGGTTTCTCCTGTTAGACCTGTGAGTGAAAACATGTGGTATCTGTCCTTCTCTGCCTGACTTATTTTGCTTGGCATGACTCCCTCTAGGTCCATCCATTTTGCTACAAATGGCCAGATTTCATTCTTTCTCATTACCATGCAGTATTCCACTGTGTGTGTGTATATATATATAATATATGTATTATATATATATAATATATATACACCACATCTTCTTGATCCACTCATCAGGTGATGGACATTTAGGCTCTTTCCATGACTTGGCTATTGCTGAAAGTGCTGCTATGAACATTGGGGTACATGTGCCCCTATACATCACCACTTCTGTATCCCTTGGGTAGATCCCCAGCAGTGATATTGCTGGGTCATATGGGAGTTCTACTGATAGTTTTTTGAGGAACCTCCACACTGTTTTCCAGAGTGGCTGTACCAGTTTACATTCCCACCAACAGTGTAGGAGGGTGCCCTTTTCTCTACATCCTCACCAGCGTCTACAGTCTCTTGATTTGTTCATGTTAGCCACTTTGACTGGTGTGAGGTGGTATCTCAGTGTGGTTTTGATTTGTATTTCCCTGATGCTGAGTGACACTGAGCATCATTTCATGTGCCTCTAGGCCATCCGGATGTCCTCTTTGGAGAAGTGTCTGTTCAAGTCTTCTGCCCATTTCTTCACTGGATTATTCATTTTTTTGGGTGTGGAGTTTGGTGAGTTCCTTGTAGATTTTGGATACTAGCCCTTTATCTGATTTGCCATTTGCAACTATCTTTTCACATTCTGTCGGTTGCCTATTAGTTTTTTTTTATTATTTCCTTTGCAGTGCAGAGGCTTTTTTTATCTTGATGATAGTTCATTTTTCTTCTTGATTCCTTTGCCTTTGGGGATGTGTCAAGTAGGAGATTGCTGTGATTGAAGTCAAGGAGGCTCTTTCCTGCTTTCTCCTGTAGGATTTTGATGGTTTCCTGTCTCACATTCAGGTCCTTTATCCATTTTGAGTTTATTTTTGTGAATGGTGTAAGAAAGTGGTCTAGTTTCATTCTTCTGCATGCTACTGTCCAGTTCTCCCAGCACCATGTGCTAGAGGCTGTCTTTTTTCCATTGGATACTCTTTCCAGCTTTGTCAAAGATTAATTGGCCATACACTTGTGGGTCCAGTTCTGGGCTCTCTATTCTATTCCATTGGTCTATGTGTCTGTTTTTGTGCCAATACCGTACTGTCTTGTTGATGACAGCTTTGTAGTAAAGGCTAAAGTCTGGGATTGTGATGCTTCCTGTTTTGGTTTTCTTCTTTAATATTACTTTGGCTATTTGGGGTTTTTTTGTTTCCATACGAATTTGAGGATAGCTTGTTCTAGCTTTGAGAAGAATGCTGGTGCAATCTTGATGGGGATTGCATTGAATGTGTAGATTGCTTTGCGTAATAATGCCATTTTAACAATGTTTATTTTTCTGATCCATGAGTCATTAACATTTTAAATATCTATACATAGATGTTCCAGTGCCCTAGAGAATCCTTTTTAAATATCACTTGGAGTGTTGTGCCCCATTTTAGAGATCGCTGCTCTAGAGATCCCTTGGCTAAATTGTTTAAAGAGTGTTAGGGGTGCCTGGGTGGCTCAGTTGGTTAAATGTCTTACTTTGGCTTAGGTCATTGCAGGGGACCAGCCCACGCACCAGAGTCTAAGGGTCCCTGAGTAGGGGGTTGGTGTCGGTGAAATATCTACAAGAAAGAACACAGACAACATGAATGGTGGAAGAGACCACACTTTACTGTGAAACTTGGTGTCTTATATACCATAGGTGATTACACCTTTTTTAAAATGATTATATTGTTTGTAACTTCTTAGGAATCTCATGCTTCAGAAAAGATCATTGTTTTCACGGAAGAAAGAACAGAAAATCAAAGACAGGAATGAGGTACAATACAGAAGATCAAAAAAACATAATTTATCACTCAAAATACATCAGTGGGGGTCTTATTTTGTGTATATAGTGTAATATTAACTGAAGCTTATGATAAGGCTATTTTTCTTTAAACGTTCAACCAATAGTCTGTGAGTAAGGTGCCTCTAACTAGGGAGGAAGTTTCAATCAGAAAATCTGCCCATTTACTGAAACCACAATTACCAAGAGGCATGAATAATAGGAGAACTAACCCCAGTCTCTGATCCATTTAGGTCAAGCAGTCAAGCGCACACATTTTCAAGTAGGGGGAAGCAGGGTCCCAAAGGCCACACAGCACTGCACCCCAGTCTCCCAGGACCTATGTTCTTATTGTCCTGATCCTCAAATGGGGGGAGGGCCAACCGTTATCCAGGGTACGCCTTCCTAGAAAAAGCTAGGGACTTTGCGATTACATACGCTCCCCTGGAGGCTTTGCCGTCACAGTAGAATCACCTCCACAGGCTTTTTGGCTGGATGGGCCCCAACAGGTCATGATCTCATAATTCATGAGTTTCAGCCCCGTGTAGGCTCTGCTCCCAGCACAGATCCTGTATCCCTCTCTCTCTGCCTCTCCCCCACTCCTATGTCTGTCTCTCTCAAAAATAAACATTAAAACATTTTATTAAAAAAGGATGCTGTATTTTGTCAAATGCTTTTTCTGCATCTATTGACAGGATCATATGTTTTTTTTTTATCTTTTCTTTTTTTGTTAATGTGATGTATCACATTGATGGATTTGCAAATATTGAACCAGCCCTGTAACCCAGGAATGAACCCCACTTGATCATGATGGGTAATTCTTTTTATGTGCTGTTGAATTCGATTTGCTGGTGTCTTGTTGAGAGGATCTACCCAAGGGATACAGAAGTGCTGATGCCTAGGGGCACATGTACCCTAATGTTCATAGCAGCACTTTCCACCATAGCCAAATCATGGAAAGAGCCTAGCCTAAATGTCCATCACCTGATGAATGGATAAAGAAGATGTGGTTTGAAACAATTTTAAGATGGCGGTGGGCGGCTGCACGGAAAACAATGGGGCCAGGGCGGCGGGACAGGGCGAAGCCTGAGGTGGGCAGCAAGCGCCTGCCCGGGTCGGGCCCACCGGGCCGGAGGAAGAACCCCCGCCGCATGCGAGGCCGCTCCACTGCCGTCGGGGCCATGGCGAGGCCGTAGGGCGGCTG
>NC_043709.1:96647124-96717812 GCF_006229205.1 Suricata suricatta
GCGCCGGCCTCGGCCCCGCGCCTCGACGCCACCGACACCCCGAGCACGGCTGCCCTGTCGTGCATCTGCATGACACAGTGAAGAGAAATATTGATAGCACCACCTCCCCTCAGAATGGCTAACAACAGAATGGCTACCTCTTTCCTGGACACAAAAAGACCCGCTGAGAGGCCCCTTTGGGAGTAGCTGTTGCTTCCAATGGCTTGCCTCCAGCCTCCCACCTGGGGCAGCCTGACAAGCCAGGCGGGGAGGCCCTGCAGGCCAGTGGGAAGCACTCACTGGGGCTTGACTCCATCGGTAAGAAGTGCCTGGCAGACTCCAGCCTCCACTTGAACGGAGGCAGCAACCCCAACGAGCCCTTTCCTCTGAGCCTGAATAAAGAACTGAAGCAGGAGCCCGTTGATGACCTGCCCTGCATGATCGCGGGGGCCGGAGGCTCCATTTCTCCAAGCAACCTCATGCCTGACCTCAACCTGAATGAACAAAAGTGGAAGGAGCTCATCGAGGAGTTGAACAGGTCGGTGCCTGATGAAGACATGAAGGATCTGTTTAATGAGGACTTTGAAGAAAAGAAGACCTCAGAGTGTTCTGGTTCTGCCACACAGACGCCCTTGGCACAGGACATTAATATTAAGACAGAATTCTCTCCAGCAGCCTTTGAACAAGAACAGTTAGCTCTCCACAAGTGAGGGCAGGGTCTGCAGGACAGACCTTTATGGGGCCTTCGGCTGCCCCTGTGAGCACAGATTCACCCAGCCTCGGGGGCGCTCAGCCTCTGTTCCACACCTCTGGTCAGCCCGGGGCAGACAATCCCAGTCCCAATCTGATGCCGGCATCAGCCCAGGCCCAGAATGCACAAAGACCTCTGTCTAGTGTAGTGTTGCCCAGCCAGGGCCCGGGAGGGGCCTCAGAGCTGTCCTCTGCCCACCAGCTCCAGCAGATCGCTGCCAAGCAGAAGTGGGAGCAGCTGCTCCAGAACCCGCAGCAGGCCGCCCCTGCGCCAGCCCAGGCCAGATGTCCACGTGGCCTCAGACGGGCCCCTCCCACAGCCCCTTAAATGTCCCTTATCCCATGGAGAAGCCCGCCAGCCCTCCCGGCTACAAGCAGGACTTCACCAACTCCAAACTGCTCATGATGCCCAGTGTGAACAAGAGTTCCCCTCGGCCCGGAGACCCCTACCTACCGTCCAGCCACGTGAACCTGCTGGGTCACCAGCCACCGAGCACCTTGAATCAGAATGCAGTGACTAACCAAGGGTCGGTGCTGGACTACGACAACACCAAACCCCTTTCTCATTACAAAGCACACTGTGGGCAAGGTGGCCCTGCGTCTGGCCAGAGCAAGACAGCCCTCATGGCTTATCTTCCCCAGCAGCTGCCTCATCTGAGCAACGAGCAGAACTCCCTGTTTCTGATGAAACCAAAGCCAGGAAACATGCCCTTCCGATCACTGGTTCTCCCTAGCCAGGAGCAGAACCCGCCCAGTGTCCCCGTGCCGGCCCAGGCCGCCAGCGTGGGGAGCCAGTCGCCCGCAGCATCCGTGGCCAGCACTCACAGCAGCACCCCCTATCTCAGTAGCCAGCAGCAGGCAGCGGTCATGAAGCAGCACCAGTTGCTTTTGGACCAACAGAAACAGAGGGAGCAGCAGCAGAAGCACCTGTGGCAACAGCAGTTCTTACAAAGGCAGCAGCAGCTTCTGGCAGAACAGGAGAAGCAGCAGTTTCAGCGCCACCTGACGTGCCCACCTCCTCAGTACCAAGACCCGACCCAGAGCACTTTCCCACAGCAGGTTGGACAGTTCACAAGGTCTTCTGCTGCTGTGCCTGGCATGAACAACTTGGGTGCGTTGAACCCCGGCTGTCCCCGAGCGTTCCCTCAGGCCGGGAATCTGATGCCGATGGGCGCGGGACACTCTTCGGTTTCCTCTCTCCCCTCAAACTCAGGCCAGCAGGACCGGGGTGTGGCACAGTTCACTGGCTCCCAGAGCCTGCCGCAGAGCAATCTCTATGGCCTGGCCTCCGGCATACCCCAGATAGTCAGCCAGCCCCCACCACAGGCCACCAACGGACATGCCCACATTCCACCGCAGACCGGTGTGGGCCAGAGCACTTCGGTCTCCGCTGCCTACGGGCAGAACTCCCTGGGAAGCTCCGGCCTTCCCCAGCAGCACAATAAGGGGACCCTAAATTCTGGTTTATCAAAGCCACAGGCCCCAAGGGTGTCCGCCGCCATGGGAGGCCAGAACCCCTCGTGGCAGCATCAGGGAATGCCGACCTTGAGTGGCCAGACCCCAGGGAACAACACCGTGAGCCCCCTCACAGCAGCCTCGAGCTTCCACATGCAGCAGGCCCACCTGAAGATGTCCAGCCCGCAGTTCTCCCAGGCGATGCCCAGCCGGCCCATGGCCCCCATGAGCTCGGCAGCCGCGGCGGGTTCCATGCTGCCCCCTGTGAGCGCGCAGCAAAGGACCAGAGCGCCGGCCCCAGCACCTCCCCAGGGAGCCCCGCAGCAGGGCTTGCCGGGCCTGAGCCCGGCCGCAGCCAAGCTGGGGGCCTTCAGCCAGAGCCCCGCGCCGTCCATGAGCGGCCGGGTGGGACTGCACTGCATTCAGGCCTACCCCGTGCGGACCGCGGGTCAAAAACTGCCCTTCGCCTACAGCGGGCAGCCGGCGGCAGCGGGCTGGCCGGCACTGCCAGAGACACCGACCTGATCGACTCCCTGCTGAAGAACAGGACTTCGGAAGAGTGGATGAACGATCTGGACAACCTGCTAGGGCCGCAGTAACTGGAGGGTTTGCGGCGCTCTCAGTGTTCACACAGCCTGTAGTTTTAGTCTCAGATTCAAGAAAGAGCGACTAGTTTGGACCCAAAGCCCGTGGCCCGGGGAGCTGGGTGGGTGGAGCCAGCGCCCCAGGGCAGAGGCCTGGCCAGGCCAGGGTCTGTGGGGCGCTCTGCTCCCAGCCAGCAGTTGTGGTCTCAGGCTGGCCCCAGCCCATCTGCTGGCATTCCTTGCCTGGTGTTGGGACAGCAGGATAGGGTTCTACGAGTGGTTTTCTATCCAAATGACCAAAAAACAAGCAGTAAGGATGGTGAAGCCCTACGATGTCAGGCTTATGAAAATCTCTGCCATCGTGTTGACTTAATCCAAGATTTCTCCTCTTGCCCCAGCGTTGGGGACAGATTTTGTTGCAACTTTATATAGCAGAACTATTTGCAATTTGTAGCATAGAAAAGATTAATTTTTTAAAGATTTTAAAACAGATTAGGATAGGTGGTGGTTTAAATTGATTTTAAGTGGCATTGGAAGCCTAGGGTTTCCTCTTTGGTTAAGAGCCCTTTTTATTCCTGCTCTTTGTCCACTTTCAGGGGAAAGGGAGGGTCCCCGGGCAATCACTTCTGTCAGTGCAGGCTGTGACTGCATGTGTCAAAAAGGAACAGGATGCTGTGAGGTAGCACAGCTAGCGACACAGATGCCGTCTCTCCAGCCGTTTCTCCCCGCCCCCCCCCCCCCAGAATGCTGTGCTTCCAGCACCCCAGGCCACCCCCAGGCTGAATGCCAAGATGGATTCTTTAGGATTCCTGTGTCCCCTTTTGTTGTAACTCCCCCCTCCCTCGCAGTTTCTCTGAAGACTTGTATTTAACACGGCTGGAAGGTGATCATTGTTATGCACAGATGTCTTTCCTTCACCCCATCTGCAGTTCCCATGACCTCTCTGCCTCTCCTGCTCTCTCTCTCTCTCTCTCTCTCTCTCTCTCTCCAGCCCAGCTGGAAAACCTCTTTAAGGGAACAGCTTACTAGACTGGAGGGAAAGAGTCATTACAATTCCTTAGGGAGCCCTAGCATTGTAGTAGCGGGGAGGTGTCCCCTCCCCAGAAAGCAAAGGTTCGGGGGAAGGAGGGAAAGAGGTGTGTGCAGTTGGGCCCGGCCGGAGGAGAGGACTCCACTCTGTTTCACCACTTCTGCGGCTCTCCCTGTCAGGTGACTTGCACTTTTTAAAGAGAATGGCCTTATAACACAAATACATCCTTTCTGAAGACTGGAGTGGATTTCTCTTTGAAGGTCTGTGAATTAATGGACTTTGGCTAAGCTAAGAGTCCACAGAACAGAGTATTCCCCTTGGGTTATTTATGGAAAACAAAGATGGAGAGAGCACTTCGGTTAGAATGAAAGCAAGATGGTAAGTGCAGGGTGAGACCCTTAAGCAGAGTGTTGGAGAGAAAATAGGACACTGAAGAGAGTGGCTTCCATGCAGAGCGGTCTGTGGAGAAACTGCAAGCCCGTGTTTATTTCCCCGAGTCTCAGAGTAGGTGACTCAAGGAGTGTCCTGTGTAGAGTTGAGCCAAGGAAGAGATCCATATGGGCAACTCGAGTGGCTTTGGGGGGATGAAGGGTTGCACACAGGGGTAATTATTTTGCACCAGCAGTGCCTTTCATGGGGGTAGTTGGACCCTCAGATCCTCTTCTCTAATAGCCATTTGCCACCTTGGGTGGTGTCTGGGCCATTTACCCTTTCAGCGCCCTCCCTGCCTCCACCCCCCCCACCCCCCCGTGCTGAATCTAGCAAAGCCAGTGAAGCCTCCACCCTGAGTTCCTCAAGCTGAAGGGGAAGAGGGGGACTTCAGCGGTTTTCTACCAAAAATAGTGGGTTTGCAGGCTGGTGGTGAGTTCTCGTTCCTCTCCTGCTCTCCTTCTGGCCATGCACCTCTGTCCCCTCCCAGGGAGGGCTGTCCCTGCCTTAGCCCTCGGGGCCACCAGACAGACAGCAGGCTTCTGCTGCAGTGTTGGAGCAATAAAATGTGACACTCGGGGTCACCCCCCCCCCCCCCAGGGAGCTGCCCTGGCTTTATTTATGAATCTGGTTTTTGGGTAGTCAGGAGAGGAGACCCCGCTTCAGTGCACACCCCCTCTTCCAGGAGCCATGACTCACAAGAAAAGGGTGCTCAGACTTTGTTATACACATTTGCTTTGTGTAAATGAATGTTTAGAATTTTATGTTAAAGAGGAAATAAGCGTTAGAGTTTCTGACTATATTTTTTACTTTTATAGATTTTAAAACTATGATCCTTTATGTATGTGTTTTGGGGAGCTATGATAAGTTTTATGGCAAACTGTCAGTATTGTTAACTTTCTATTGTCATCAAAAAGTACATGAAAATCCTATTAATCCCCTTATCTCCTACTGCCCTTAACTCTGGTATACACCAAAAAGAAATCTTTACTCTCCCTCTTTTATCATTATAAAATAATAAAAGTATTTTGCTAGTATGGAAAAAAGAGAAGATGTGGTATATATACAATGGAATACTACACAGCAGTGAGAAAGAATGAAATGGCCATTTGTAGCAAAGTGGATGGATCTCGAGGGTGTCATGCTAAGCGAAATAAGTCAGGTGGAAAAGGACAGATACCCTATGTTGTCACTCATAGGTCTAATAGGAGAAACCTAACTGGGGACCATGGGAAGGGGAAGGGGAGGAAGAGTTAGGAAGAGGGAGGGAGGCAAAGCATGAGAGACTCTTGAATACTGAAAACACACTGAGGGCCTAAGAGGGAGGGGGCAAAGGGAAGCGGGGTGATGGGCATGGAGGGGGGCACTTGTGGGGAAGAGCACTGGGTGTTATATGGAGACCAACTTGGCAATAAACTATTTAAAAAACTTTTTTTTTTAAACTAAAGAATGCTATAGCCTGAATGCATTCCCTCAAAATTTCACATGTTGAATCCTAATTCCTGATGTGGTGGTAGTAGGAGATGGGACCTTTTGGAGGTGATTAGGTCATGAGGGTAGAACTCTCATGAATGGTATAAGTGTCTTTATAAAAGAGATGCAGGGAGCTCCCTCACCTCTTCTGTGGTGAGGACGTTGTGAGAAGATGGCCATATCTGAACTAGGAAGTGGGGTTCTCACCGGATATCTAATCTGCTGGCATCTTGATCTTAGATTTGCCAGCCTCCAGAACTGTAAGAAATAGATGGCTATTTAAGCCACTTAGTCTGTGGTATTTTTGCTGCCCTTGACCTGTCTCCCCATAGGTAGAGTGTATTTCCCTGCCCTCTTCATATCAAGGCCAGGTGATTTCCACTGGCCAAAGGAATCATAGTTGATGTAATGTATACTTTAAATAGAACATTTGAATGTTACTACATGTTTTAACTTGAAAGAGGCTGTTCTATGATCCTAGGTTCCATAATGAGAAAATACTAAGAGAAGAGCCAAACATAGTTATAGTCAACCCTATGCAGACTGTAAGCCCACCTTCAATGTGAGTGAGACTTAAATATCATTGTAAGCTATTCAGGTTTGGGGATTATTTGTTATATAGTATAATCCAGTTATAATGTGATTTACCCCAGAGGAACA
The DNA here is from genome assembly GCF_006229205.1 of Suricata suricatta. Classification (NCBI taxonomy): domain Eukaryota; kingdom Metazoa; phylum Chordata; class Mammalia; order Carnivora; family Herpestidae; genus Suricata; species Suricata suricatta. The sequence continues at coordinate 96,653,485 of NC_043709.1, forward strand.
GAGATACCTTTAGGAACATTTTTTTTTTTCTTTACAAACTCAAATTGTTGAGGCTCTGATAATCAGTGATTATTCTTGGAAGGTGGGTGCATGCATGCATTCATGCAAGTGTACAAGTACTTGTTAGGTCTAGTAATTTGCTAGAAAATTTGCAAGAATTAGCTCTTCCTCTTTCTGACCTTTTTTCAAAACCCTTTCCTTTCCCTTACTAGACAATGTGGTGGGGTGGCCAGGTGCAGGGAGCTTAAGCAGGATGGTCTTTGCTGGGAGATGGGGGACCTGGCAAGGGGTTTCAGTGTTCAAGCAGGGCGAGGAAAGTGGTAGACCCGGTGTGGGTTTCAGAAGCTGAACAGGATAAGGAAGCTATCCACATAGTAGGGTAGCTCAGTGTGGGGACTCAGAGCCCAGGGAGGGTGAGGACAGCTTCCACACATCAGGGAGATCTTATGCAGGGTTTTAGAACCTGAGTGGGGTAAGGGTGGATTCCAGGTGGGGTTTAGGGAGCCAGCATCGGAAACCAGAGTCTAGGCAGAGTAAGGAGGGATTTCCTATGGAAGATGGCCCAGCGTAGGGCCAGATCTGAGCAAATTGAGGATGATGTCCATGAGGGTTGGCTGGCTCTGTGTAAGAACACCCAAGCAGGATAAAGGCCCCAATTGGGAACCCAGAGCCGAGTCAGGAAGAGAAGAGCATCTTAGAGGGAGGAATGGCAAAAATAGAAAATTGACTAAATGTATTTATTATGTATGTGTTTATTACTCAAATAAATAAATAACAAATAAAAAACAATGGAAGCAGGTTTCTTACTATAACAGAAGGGAGTTAGAAATATGGAAGGGAGAAGACTAGAATGAACTCTTTAGTGTTGGATTGGAATTAGAGGTTATTGGTGTGAATGCACAGTTTTCAATGTACTTTGATATGGAAATAGAGGTTTAAGTGTGCGAATGTGCACGTGTGTGTGTGTGTTATGCAGGAGATGAAAGAGTTTGGTGGGGGACGTTAAAAGAAGGAGGATCATTTGGGGAGAGCAGAATATAGGGAGTGAGCTATCAAGAATGCTCACTGGGAAGATTCTACCTGAAGGATTCAATTTTGGAATGTTTTCCTCTTGTCCTTTGGAAAAAGTCACAATTGTCACTGAGTTTATCTTCTAATTTGTGACTCTATTAAATTATCCTAACTTGTTAAAAAAAATAGTCATATTGACCTGTAGAGTCTTTTTGTTGTGGTGATATAGGGATTAAAGAGAGAAACAGGCGGTGTAAAGACTGGCCTATTCCACTAAAATCTAGCAGAGAGCGCTGCTTTCAGGAGCTGCAGGAAGTGACCATAACAAAATGAATGGAGATCCATGAAGGAGTCAGTTAAGAACAGGGAAAAGCAGAGAGCGCTGGGGAGCAGCTTCAGAACACATATGACCTGAGCTTTGACTTCCCTACTACATACACTCTTGAAAGTGGGGAGGCTGACACTTGAGTTTTCTGTCAATTATCCTCTTAGAATGTGGTCACCAACAGTTGCCCAATCAGCCATACATGATGAGAATACAGCATAAATGAATATATACCCAGATTGGTCTATAAATAATTATGTTTGCATACAGATGTACACAGATACTTGAAGTTCATTCTTGCTGGTGAGCTCAGATAATACAGGTCTCAAAAGACTTCTCTAATTACTTAGTTTCTCTATTTCTTTCCTTCCTACATATATTTTTAAACCTACCCTTTGAGTTCCTACTTTTCTTACATTTGCTGACGTATGCTATGATTCTCAGTGTGCTGACTGATCCCGGAGATTTGGCTTCTGAGGTTTTTAAATTTCATTATATTCCTCTCAGAGTTATTTGCCTATATGGGGCCCCTGTTTGTGATAGGATGTGTGACAAATTGTTACCATGTTTGGGTTTCATTTTAAGATGTTTTAAGGAAGCTGTATAAAGGATTTTTTGAAGAGCAGATTTCTTCTCAGTATGACTTCAGAGACCACTTATGTTGAATTGAGTTTCAAAAATGAAGCCAAGCCTTCATGCGCCAAATCAAGGCCTCCTGCAGGTAAGAACATTTTTTGGTGGTCAAAGTTTATGATGAGATGAAGGATGAAGAGAGAATATTATAAATGAAGCATGATAGTGTTAGTTTCTGGTTCTCTGGCCACTGTTGGGACACACAGGATTCTCAGAAGATTGAGTTACCTGAAGATAAGCATTAAGGGTTTGTATAGTTATATGCTAACAAAACTGAGGTGTGATAAGTCCACTATAGTCCTGAGCTAAGGAGAGTGCTAATTATGCTGAGAAGTTATTCTTCTGTGTCTTCTGAGGCTGAGTGAGACTCCAATCGAGAATGGGTACAGGGGTGCCTGAGTGCCTCAGTCAGTTGACCATCTGACTCTTGATTTCAGCTCAGGTCATGATCCCAGGGTCATGGGATTGATCCCCATGTTGGGCTCTGCACTGAGCATGGAGCCTGCTAAAGATTCTCTCTTTCTCTTTGCTCCACTCACATGCTCTGTCTCTCTCTAAAATAAAAAAAGAAAGAGAGTGAGAGATTGGGTACAGATCGTGAAACCATCAGCTCAGATGCAGGGCTGTTGATGAATTAGTGGGCTCAGTTAGAGGGGAAGGGTTTGAGTGGAAAGTGTTGTAGGTGTATCTGTTACTACCCGACTTAAGTGGAACCAAAGACTGTTGTAGACGGTGGACTAGCAAGTTGCAAAGGGAATCTCTTCAGTGACTTGCCTGCATTCAGAAAATCCATTGCATCCTGCGTCCGCAGGCTGGATTTAACTGAATGTGGGAGTAGATTAAAGGTAATATAGTTATCACTTAGGATATATCCAATATAGAGCAAAAGAGGGGAAAAAAGCATGTGTATTGTAAGAAGCTGTGAGAGGGAGCTCATGATCACACATGCTTTCCAAAACACCCATGGGGAAGGGGAGAATGCTCAGAAAAACTGTTATTTCCCCTTAAGAATTTTTAGAAAACTTCTTTATTACATGTTGAAATGCTCATTCTAGAAGACTCGAGGCAAACATGAATTTATATTTATTCTTATCATCTAGAGATCACTAGAATTTACATTTCAGTGTAGATCTTTCCAGATATAAATACTATCTCTAAATGTGTTTTTTTCTAAAGCTGAGATTATATTATACATTATTAAGGATTTTGTCCTCCTGCTTGTCAGTACCTCATACCTTTGGGAAAACAATTCTTTCATTATTTTTTTCTGGAGGTATGATGGATATAAACATTCTGCAGTAGTCCCCCTTTATCTGGGAAGATATTGTCCAAGATTCCCAGTGAATGCCTGAATAGTGCATAGTACCAAACCCTATATACTGTGGTTTTTTCCTATACATATATATCTATGATAAAAGTTGAATTTATAAATTAGATACAGTAAGAGATTGACATCAATAACTAATGATAAAACAGAACAATTTTATTAATATACCATAATAAAAGTTAGGTGAATATGGTCTCTCTATCTCAAAATTTTGAACTGTATTCACCTTGCTTGTGATGATGTGAGATGATAAAATTCTTACATGATGAATTGAAGTTAGGTGAATGACATAGGCATTAGGCTACTATTCGCCTTCTGAGGATATATCAGAAGGAGGGTCGTCTGCCTCCAGACCACAGTAGCCACAGGTAGCAAATTGTGGAAAAGCAAAACTGTGGGTAAGGGGAAGAGCAGGGGATCATTCTATTAGTTTCAGGTGTAAAATATAGTGATTTAATTTTTGTATATATTGGTGAAATGATCACCACAACAAGTCTAGTTAACATTTATCACCATAAATAGTTACCCCAATTTTTTCTTGTGATGAGGACTTTTAAGATTTAATCTCTTAGCAACTTTCATATATATAGTATTTAATAGTTGATAATACTATAATAATCTATGGTATTAACTATAGTCAACATGCTGTACACTACATCTCCATGACTTCTTTTTTCTTTCAAGTTTTTATTTATTTATGTTTTAAGTTTTTATTTAAATTCAAGTTAGTTAACATACAGTATAGTATTGGTTGCAGGAGTAGAATTTAGTGCTTCATCCCTTACATATAACATCCAATATTCATCCCAACAAGTACTCTCCTTAATGCCTATCACCCACTTAGCCCATCCCTCCACCAACCTCCCCTACAGCAACCCTCAGTTCTTTATAGTTAAGAGTTTCTTGGGGCATCTGGGTGGCTCAGTCAGTTCAGCATCCAATTTCAGCTCAGGTCATGATCTCATGGTTCATGAGTTCGAGCCCTGCATAGGGCTCTGTGCTGACAGTTCGGAGCCTGGAGCCTGCTCTACATTCTGTGTCTCCCTCTCTCTGCGCCTCCCCCGCTTGCACTCTGTCTCTCTCTCAAAAATAAATAAAAATGTTTAAAAATGTTAAAAAAAGTTTCTTATGGTTTGCCTCCCTCTCTGTTTTTATCTTGTTTTATTTTCCATGGCTTCTTTATTTTATAAATTAAAGTATACACCTCTTAATCCCCTTCACCCATTTCCCACCACCCCCTACCGACCCCATCTCTGGCAACCACCATCTGGGTCTATACATATGACTTTCGTTTTGTTTTTTGAATTCAACAGATAAGTGAGATCTCTGACTTATTTCACTTTGCATAACATCCTCAAGTCCCATCCAAGTTGTTACAAATGACAAGAGTTCATTCTTTTTTTTTATGGTTGAGTAATATTCCATTGTATATAAATATCACACTGTCTATATCCATTCATGGATAGATGGACACTTAGGTTGCTTTTCCTAGCTACTGTAAATTATGCTACAATAAACATAGGGGTGCATATACCTTTTTGATTTAGTTAATGTCTTTGTTTTCTTTGGGTAAATACCAAGTACTGGAGATAATAGATTGTCTGATACTTCTATTCTTCATTTCTTTTGAGTTTATTTGTTTATTTTTGAGAGAGAGTGAGTGGGGGAGGGGCAGAGAGAAGAGGAAAGAATCCTAAGCAAGATCTGCGCTGTCAACATAGAGTCAGCTGACGTGGGGCTTGAACTCACAAACTGTGAGATCATGACCTGAGCCAAAATCAGGAGTCAGATGCTTACCTGACTGAGCCACCCGGGCACTCCTCTATTTTCAAATTTTTGAGGAACCTCCATACTGTTTTCCACAGGGGCTGCACCAATTTACATCCCCACCAAGAGTGCACAAGGGTTGCCTTTTCTCCACATCATCATGAACACTTGTTGTTTCTTGTCTTTTTTTTTTTAAGTTTTTATTTAAATTCTAGTTAGTTAACATATAGTGTAACATTGGCTTCGGGTGTTGAATTTAGTGATTCATTGCTCACATTTAACACCATGTGCTCATCACAAGTGCCCTCCTTAAACGTCTTTTCTTTATGATACTAGCCATTGAGAAGAGAATTATTTTTTTTATGTTTATTCATTTTTGAGAGATGGAGACAGAATGTGAGTGGGGGAGGGGCAAAGAGTGAGGGAGACACAGAATCCGAAGCAGACTCCAAGCTTTAAGCTGTCAGCACAGAGCCCTATGTGGGGCTCAAACCCTTGAACCACGAGATCATGACCTGAGTCAAAGTCAGAAGCTTAACCCAATTAGCCACCCAGGTGCCCCGAGAAAATAATTTTTAACCGTGAAATCGTGACTAAAATGGTCTGACATTATTTTAAGAATGTGATGAGGGATGACCATAATAAAGATTTATCTGCTATGGCATTACTGAAAGTAGTTAAAGTTGGAAACAGTCTGGAGGATTTTTTTAATGTTTTTATTTATTTTTGATACAGAGAGAGACAGAGCATGAGAGGGGGAGGGGCAGAGAGAGAAGGAGACACCGAACTGGAAGGAGGCTCCAGGCTCTGAGCTGTCAGCACAGAGCCCCCACATGGGGCTTGAACCCACGAACGTGAGATCTGAAGTCCTAGGCTCAACCGACTGAGCCACCCAGGCGCCCCCTGGAGGACTATTAAAATACATAATGAAATACTTTACAACCACAATAGAGAGCATTAAAGAAGAAAATATGGATGTTTGAAAGATGTTCATGGTTTAGCGTATAAGAATAGAGTAGGTCTGAAGCTAGTATCTATGGGATGTATATACTTGGAAAATTACTGGAAGGATATATGCCAGAACATTAGCAACAGTTAGCCTCAGTGGTAAGGGGTTGTGTTTTCTTGTATTTTCCAGTTTCTTCAATGAACCTTATTTTTTTGTCCTACTTTCCTATGATTTCAAATGTCATATTCTTGGTAATAGTGTGTTATCCAGGAAAAGGGAGAAGAGGAAGGGGAGGAGAAAGAAAGGAAAAGTAAGGATTTATTACTGATGAAATTAATTTGATTTTTCCTCAGCTCCCAAAGAGAAGAGCAGCCTGCACAAAAGTAACCCCAGGTTTCCCAAGGTGCTTTTTGCCTCATTGCTGGTACTTCTGCTGCTATTGGCAATCTCATTTTTTATCGCTTTTATCAGTAAGTATCCAACTGAATCTAAGTTTTTAAAATGTTTTTTATTTATTTTTGAAGACAGAGAGAGACAGCATGAGCAGAGGAGGGTCAGAGAGAGAGGGAGATACAGAGTCTGAAGCAGGCTCCAGGCTCTAAGCTGGCTATCAGCACAGAGCCCGACTGCGGGGCTTGAACCCACGAACCGCGAGATCACGACCTGAGCGGAAGCCAGAAGCTGGACGCTTAACCGACTGAGCCACCCAGGCGCCCCCCAACTGAATCTGTACAGAATGCCTGCCTTTCATGAAGGGATGGCATCCCTTAAATACTGACATTTAATAATAGGTCTATCCAGAAATCTGGAAAAGAAGTCTTCTTTGAGAGGGAGAGACAATTAATGGGACTCTGTTAGGGATTTTGTTACTTCTTTGATTTTAGTTACTTCTTTATAAATATAATGGAATCCACTCTATAGAGAAATTGAAGAATATATGTGTGAGTTTGTCTTGTAGAGGGACATATATTAGGTACCATTTCTATGCTAGACAGTGTGTAAGTGAGGACAAATTTATATTTGCATATTAGTGTTTATAAAGCCAGGTTTTTTCTGATTGCACAGACACATATTTTGAGATGAGTAAGTGAACAGAAGGAGATGGGAAGAGATATTCCAGGAAGAGTTTCCCACTGAAATTTCACCTTAATCATGTCTTTAATGCCCAAGACTGTATAAGATGATCTAAAGGCCAATTTGGCAAACAGGTGGATTTCTTTATATCTTTGGGTTTAAGAATTTATCAACAATTTAAAAGACAATAAGAAGCAGTGAAGCCAGTGTGTGGTGGGTCAGGGAGCAAATGGGAGATAAAGAGGAAAGAAAGCAAAAATTCAGTTTCTTAAGGAAGAGGTAAGTTATTTTTAAGTTGTGACATATTTGAGTATATTGGTGTACTGAAAAATAAGAGCCAGTTGGGCGTGGACAGAGTAAAAGAAGGAAGATGAAGAAAATAATGCCCATATCTTCTGATCAACGTTGGATTAAAAAACATTCTCACTCTACAGGTAACCCAGAGCTCAGGATTAGCTCGTTCCACAGACGCCCCCCCCCCCCCCCCCCCCCCCCCCCCCCCCCCCCCCCGCCCACAGCAGACCTATGATATCCTCAGAAGTGTTTGTTTTCTCTCCATTCGCCCACCTGCAAGCCTTAGCTCCTGCATCTAGTATTGAAGGAAAGTATGGATCAATCCCTTTGCACTTATTCTAATGGGACCATTGTGTCTCCTTTCAACTACTGACTGTTCAGCAAATACTGGAGAAATCTATGGTTTCAAAATCAGTAGGATTAGGATTACATTGAATGCAGGGTGATGAGAAATCTTTTCCATTGTCAGGATCCTTCTGCTCAAGCAATTGGACATTTGTAGATTTTGTTCCTATAAAATAGAATGCAAGAAAGTAACAATAGAGAGCAGAGTCATAACACTGAAGAAAATGAATGGCCTTTTTTTTTCAGTTTTTTTTCAAAAGTATTCTCAGCTTCTTAAAGAAAGAAAGACTACAAAAGAGCTCACTCACACAGCATTGGAGTGTCTGAGAGAAAATGTGACCATGGAAGGTAAAAATGAATGTGCCTATAATTCAGTGGTTGACTATATACTGTGTAAGGATACCAAAATAATATTTCCAATAAGATTCATAGGCAGATCATACTAAGAAGTTGAGTCTCATGATCATTTCAAGCTTCAAGTGTACAAATAAATAAGACCTAGAATACTTATATGCATATCTTTATCTGTACAAAGAAATAGTCTTCTTTGTGGAGATGGCTGTTTAAACCCATGGGTGATCTCTTTATGGAATAATTGTTCAGCCACATCCTTCGTGTTCTTTCCAGAACACACTTCCTCACTTTTTACAGTATCGCTGAGAATTTTCCAGGTCTTCAGATTCTGGTTCCTTTTTGTTTCACACTTCATTTAGTTTATCTCTTTCCTTTTGCATTTTACTATAAGCGGTAAGGAGAAATCAAGCCACAGCTTTAATACTTGGCTTAGAGATCTCCAAACATATGGTATAGGTCTAACAGGAGAACAGGAGAAACCTAATGGAGGACCATGGGGAGGGGAAGGGGGAAAGAGAGTTGGGGACAGAGAGGAATGCAAAACCTGAGAGACTGTTGAATACTGAAAATGAACCCAGGGTTGAAGGGGAAGGGGGAGGGAGGAAGAGGGGTAGTGGTGATGGAGGAGAGCACTTGTGGGGAGAAGCACTGGGTGTTGTATGGAAACCAATTTGACAATAAACTATTAAAAAAAAAAAAAGAAAGAAAGAAATCTCTTCTGCTAAATATCCAAGGCTGTCACTTACAAGTTCTACCTTTCACAAAACTTTAGAACACAATTCAGCAAATTCCTTGCTATTTTATTTATTTATTTATTTAATAGTTTATTGTCAAATTGGATTCCATATAACACCCAGTGCTTTTCTCCACAAGTGCCCCCCACCATGACCATCACCCCCTCCCTCCCTCCCCTTCCCCTCCTTGCTATTTTATAGTAAGAATTGCCTTTCCTTCTATTTCCAATAACATGCTTCTCATTTCTGAGACCTTACCAGAAGCGTCTGTAATGTTGATGTTTCTACCAACATTCGGTTCATCATGGTGTGTGTATATTCTTTGAGATGATAGGACCTTTCTCTACAGCTCTCTTCTCTTACTGAGTCCTCACCAAAATGATCTTTAACTCCATATTTCTACCAGCAGCCCTTTCTTTTCTTTAAAAAAATTTTAAATGTTTATTTATTTTGAGGGAAAGCGGGCGTGAGGGGCAGAGAGAGAGGGAGATACAGAATCCGAAGCAGGCTTTAGGCTCTGAGCTGTCAGCCCAGAGCCCGACGTGGGACTTAAACTCATGAACCACAAGGTCATGACCTGAGCTGAAGTCAGATGCAACTGAGCCACCAAGGCGCCCCATTTCTTTTCTTTTTTTTTTTTTAAGTGTATTTATTTATTTAGATAGAGTAAATGGGGAACTGGGGAGGGGCAGAGAGAGAGAGAGAGAAAGAGAGAATCCCAAGCAGGCTTTGTGCTGCCAGTGCAGAGCTGGGGCTTGATCTCACAATCTGTGAAATCATGACCTAAGTTGAAATCAAGAGTCAGACACTTAACAGACTGAGCCACCCAGACATCCCAGACATTCTTCATTTCCTGTTATAGCATTTTTGATCTATCATGTTTCTTTTTTCTTCTTAGAATTTCCATCTCTCTGATTACATAGCTCATCTTGCATGCTGTCTACTTTGTTCATGATAGCCCTTAACATATTAATCACTGTTGTTTTAAATTTCTGGTCTGATAATTCCAACATCCTGCTACATCTGAGTCTGGTTCTGATACTTGCTTTGTCTCTTCAAACTGGGGGGTGGGGTGGGATGTTTTTTGTTGTTTAGTATGCCTTGTAATTTTTTCTCATGATTTAGACATGATGTACCGAGTAAAAGGAACTGCTGTAAATAGGTCTTTAGATATGTGGTGGTGAGGTGGGGGCCGGGGGGAAGAATTCTGTGGTCCTATCATTTCTTCTCATTCTTTTAGTGAGTCTTTGCCTCTGGGCTTTGAACTTCAAAGTGCTGGGGGCGCCTGGGTGATCAGTGGGTTGAGTGTCCCACGGCTCAGGTCACAATCTCACTCACGGTTTGAGTCTTGCATCAGGTCTGTGCTGACAGCTCAGAGCCTGGAGCCTGCTTCGGATTCTGTGTCTCCGTGTCTCTCTACCCCACCCGTGTGCACACTCTGTCTCTCAAACATGAATAAACGTTAAAAAAAAAAAAAGTGCTCGTAGCTCTTCTTATGACTTCCCTGAAAGCGGAACTGGATGTGGAGTGGGTTGGAGTTGGATCTTTCCCTTCCCGTAGTCAGGCTCTGAGGAAACCACAGCAGGTTAGGCTCTGGTTCCACAGTTTTTCCCAAGGCTTGACCTTGTGAAAAAGAACAGAATGCTTCAGGTATTTCCAAATATTCTATATTCTGCTGAGAAAGGAAGGCCCACCTGCTGTGATCGGAACTTTGCCCCTCCCCTTGCCAGAAGCACAAGGGGCATTTTCTCTGATTCTCTCACTGTGAGAACCTGGTAGCACTCCAGAAGGTAAACAGATTTTTCCCTCCTTCCCACCACGGATTGGGTCACCCTGTAGTTTTTATCTCCGATTTTCCACCCCGAGCTTCCAGCAATTCACCAGTTAGTTACACGCAAGGTTTCCCTTCCCTGGGACTGCTTCCCACAGAAATTTTGGCTCCCGAGTCCTGCTTCAGTAAGTTGTGATCCTTTGTATTTGTCTGTCTGCATTATTTTAAGAGCAGTGGCTTTGCCTGTGAAGAGTTGTTAAATGCGGTTTGTTCGGCTTTGTACTTGTTAAGATGGTATGGCCAGACTGGAAACTGGAAGTCTGTTTACTTACTTACTTTTTTCTGTTTTGTCTCTGTCATTTGCTTGAGTAATTTCTGTCTTTCAAGTCACTGATTTTTCTGTCCTCTCTGCTTTTGAGCCCAACTACTGAGCTTTTTATTTTGGTTATTTTATTTTTTAGTCATAACAATTTTTTTGTTCTCCTTTATATCTCTAATTTGGCTGACACTTTCTTTCTTTCTTTTCTTTTTTTTTTCTTGAGAGAGAATACAGGTGGGGAGGGTCAGATGGATAGAGAGAGAGAGAGGGAGAGGGAGAATCTTAAGCAGGTTCCACACTCAGTGCAGAGCTCAATCCTACGACCATGATTCATGACCTGAGCTGAAGTAAAAAATCAGACCCTCAACCAAATGAGCCACCCAGGCACCCCTGTTGGCTGAGATTTTCTATTTCTTTTCTAAAGCATTGCTGTTGTTGTTGTTTTTTTCATTTGGTCCAGACATGTTTGTACTTTCTTGTTGAGGCATCTTTGTCATGGTTTCTTTAAAATCTTTGTCAGATAATTCTAATATTTCTGTTATCTTGATATTGTCATATATTTATTTTCTTTTTTAAAAATTAATGTTGAGAATTTGTAATTCATGATATGATGGGTGATTTTCCACTGAAACTTGGACATTTTTGTGTAGTATTCTGAGTCTGGATCTTATTTAAAGCCTCTGTTTTTGCTGGCTTTTCCAGACACTGCTCGGGCAAGGGAGGGGGCCCTGCCTCGTTACTGCCTGATAATCGGTGGCCTTGATCCCCTTGACACCTGGTGGGTGGGCTCCTTTTCACCTCTGGATGAAGATGCAAGTGCCAGTTTGCATGGGGTCTTCCTTGGTCCTTAATTTTAATAATACTCACACTTAGAATTTTTCTTTTGTATTGGACATCTGTGGCCTTCCACCAATACAGGGAAAGATTGGAGCTGCTGCCCAAAGAATTGGAAGCCATTCAGTTCCAACTGCTACTTTATTTCTGATACAACCAGAAATTGGATGGAGAGTGAGAAGAACTGCTTAGCAATGAGGTCTCACCTGCTGGTGATCAACACCAAGGATGAGCAGGTGCTTTCTGATAGATGACGGAGTCAGGAGCCCTGTCTGGTTGTTTACCTCTTGTCTCAGGAGGAGGTTTTCGTTGTTTGGAAATATTGATGGTGTGGCAGAAGGCTTTTAGTAGAATTGATAGGAAAGGCTACCTAAGCCTTCACGTGCTACACCTTCTTCCTGTTTCCAAAAAACAAATCTCTCCCAAAATAAATTGGGACATTTGAAATATATGTGGGGTTTGAGTAGAAGAATGAAAATGTTTTAGTCTGAAAAATCAGTTTATTGTTTCAACCTGTAAGTATCTCATAAATTATTAACTATTTCACAGAGAAGGGGTGTTATGTCCAATAGAGAAATAGTTCAGTCATGAAGAGTCACAATCAACAATCAGAAATGAATGAAGTTAAAGAAGTTATGAAAGGAAAATGATTTAATCTGCAAAAATTTTCTAATGTATGACTTTGAAGAATACTACTTTTTTAAAATTTTAGAATACTACTTCTTAAGTGGAGAAGGGAAGTGAATCTGAAATGATAATTCATTATGATCATGGATAGAAATTGCTTCCACTTATATTGAACATTGCTGCATTCCATATCTCCCCCAAACTTCCACTTATATTGAACATTGCTATGTTCAGAATATTTATATCTCCTCCAAACTTCATATGGTGAAATCTGAATCCCCCAAGATGGTGGTATTGGGAGGTAGGGTCTTTGAGAGGTGCTTAGGTAATGAGGATAGAACCCTCCTGAGTTCATGTTTTTATAAAATAGCTCCCTTGCCCCTTCTGCCATGTGAATATACACAGTGAGAAAAATCTGGCTATGAATCAGGAGGAGGGCCTTTACCTGACCATGCGAGTACCCTCATCTGTGGTATCCAAGCTCCAGAATTGTGACAAAGAAACTTCTGTGGTTTATAAGCAGCCTGTTCGTTATAGCAGCCTGAGCAGACTAAAACAAACATCATGCTCACAAGTGTTATCTGCACAGCCAGAGAAGACCTAGGCTCCTGGGCAGGGGCGCCATATGGCCCTTCCTGGATCCTTTTTCTTCTCTTCTCTCTAAGGCTATAAAGAACTTAGTTCTACCTGAATACTTTAAAAACTATAATTCCTTTCTTTTCTTACCTTAGGATTTTATCACCCAGAACACAGTTGCGTCTTCTGCTTATTATATCGGGCTGTCAAACCCAAAGGGAGAAGATTGGCAGTGGGTTGATCGGACACCATACAATGAAAGTGGCACGTGAGTACAGAATTAGGTAAAGGAATCCTGGGCCCTGGATCATGCACGGATTTTAGAGTGTTCTGACTATCAGCTATGAAAATAAAATAGTTCACTCTTAACTCTTGGGCACTAGGTTTTAAATAATTTTATTTATTGTCTCATGTAATAGTCACAAGAACTGTAGGAGGCACACATTATTTTTCCCACTGTTGAGATGAGGAAATTGAGGTTAGAGAGTTTAGATGACTTGGCAAAGGTTATCAGCAGTGGTGGCAGTGACCCTCAAATCCAGCTCTATTTGACACGAAAGTCTGTACTTTTAACTCCTACGTTATGTCTCTAAACATAACAAAAATTTTCGTCAGTTCAGATCATGGCCAGTTATTGATTGAATATTCATCAAGCAAATAAGCTAAATTCTGATACATATAAGATCTCATATTTATGTAGGTCTTTTGAAACTCTTAAATACTTTAGTGCGTTTTAGTATACTACTACCTTTGATCCTCGTATCATAAAGGAATATGACTCTAGTCTCTATTTTTTAGATATGGAAATCAGGAAAATTAAGTTATGTGTCCAAGATAACAGGGATCTTAGCAGATTTAAGCATTTTAACTAGTTCTTCAGACACCAAAAGCAATATATATTTAAAAAAGGAAACACATTCCAGTGATATTTGGGACTGGGATGAAATCTTTTTTTTTTTCCTCATCATTTCAGAGAGTTTATGGACTGACAGTCCCCTGGGAATGGAACATAGTGATGAACACATAGAAGGGCTATCTGCTAGGAGAGTTTAATGCAATGAAATGACACCATATGGGTGATGTCAGCACCGTTGCTGGCAGAAATGCCAGAGCTTCATGTGGAGGAGAAACTGACCGCATGAGGAGTGGAGAAGGAATGATTTGGGCATATCCACCCAGTTCAACCCCCGCCCCCTTCCTCACTGTCTCTAACGTCTTTCAAAGCACTGTTTGAAGAAACAACCTCATCCATTTTTTTCCCCCTTTCAGATTTTGGCACTCGGGTGAGCCCAGTAATTTTGATGAAGATTGTGTTGCACTACTATTTCGTACTCCATTAAGAAAATGGGGCTGGAATGATGTTTCTTGTAATGAACATCACAGGTCACTTTGCAAGATGACGAAGATCTACTTATGAATGTTCTTCATGAACATGTGGTTGAATTGGTATCCACCATTGCAGAGATCTAATTTGCTTTTTATTCATATGCAAATCTTTTGTAAGGATCTCCTTAGAAGTTTTCCATAGTCTGTCACCTGTTCCATTTATGAGAGAATCAGTGGACACATTCATTCATTTGTTCCTTCTCCATGTGCAGAGATCATACTTTTGCAGACACATAGAGGAAGCATGAGCCTCCTTTCCTAATTTTAAGGAGTTAGATTTTGATATAATTATATGTGATATTGATATCTAATTATATGATGGGGTTCCTCTGTTGGTCTGGATTTTTTTTTTTCCATGTGAGTGGTCAAAAGCAAAATAATCCCAACTATTACTTTCCATTTCTCTCAGAAATTTATCACCTTTAACTGAAGGATATTATATGACAATTGGGGAATTTAACACGCATCAGTGGAAGTTAGGTTCTGGCCCTGGCCCAGTACTCTTTTGGGGATTCTCAGCCTTCTGTGTTCAGTCTTGGACTGTCACTTAACATCAGGGTACACTCAAAGGGGAATCAAAAGTTGAACATTAGAGATTTAGAATCAGAAGTTATTCCTAGCGAGTTGACATAGAGGTATGATCATTAGGTAGTCTGATAGTTTTTTTCTTGAGTTTTATAGTTTCTATGTGTAGATTGACACTCAAAATGGCTCCTGGTTTATTTGTCTTCCCCTTTTCACTGAAGTTCTTACAGATCATTTTATATCTACTACAATAAAAATATATTTATAATGAAGCCTATTATTTATTGCTTTTGTATGCTAATTATAATTGATCACAGTAAAGCTAATTCTAGCCATGGCTATTCAAGTATGGCCTTTTGAGATTACCCTGATTATCTTGATGCAATTGAGTAATTACATTTACCACTCATTTGCTTTCAGAATTCTCTCTTTATCTTTATATTTTGCCAGTTTCACTATGATATGTCGTGCTGAAGATGCTTATGTCTTAAGGAGGTTCTTTGTGCCTCTTGAATTTGAATGTCTATTTCTTTTCCCAGATTTGGGAAATTCTCAGTTGTAATTTCATCTAGTATCCCTTCAGGACCTTTCTCTCTGTCTTCCTCTTCAGGAATTCCTATGATATGGATGTTGTTCCATTTGATTGTATCACTCAGGTCTCAAATTCTCCTTTCCTGTTCCTGGATCAGTTTCTTTCTTTTTTTTCTGCTTCCTCATTTGCTATAACTATATCTTCTAATTCACCTATTCTTCTCTCTGCCTCATCAATCCTTGAGGTGGCTGCCTCCATTTTGTTATTCACCTCATTTATAGCCTTTTAAAACTCATCACACCTATTTTGAAAGTCCCTAGTCATTGTCTCAGTTGCTTCTTTGATGCTTTTTTCAACCCCAGCGATTAATTTTATGACAAGTTTTTTAAATTCTTGATCCGGTCTGTTGTCTAGATCTGCCTTAAGCAGTTCTGTAGCTGTGACTTCTTCCTGGAGGTTCTTTAGGGGAGAGTTCCTTCATTTTGTCATTTTTGCTAGTTTTCTGTCTCTTGTTAGCTTTAAAAAGGTTCATTGTGCTCTGTGCACCTGTTAATATTGCTTTGTTAAAGGAGGCTTATTGTCTGTCGAGGGCCTGTCATTTCAGGAAATATTCTTTTAATGGTGTCTCTCAGTTTCTCTTGTTGTGCCTTTGAATATTTTATTTCCCTACTCAGCGATATTTGGGACTTGCTGTCATGCACACTTTGGCTTGTTTCTTGGTGTAGCCCTATGAAGGAAAACAGACAGACACACAGAGGGAACAGAAACACACAAACGCACAGACAAATCACACAAACAAACAAATTAAAGGGGGGAAAGGAAAGAAAGAAAATGGAGAGGAAAGAGACGAAAAGAAGAGAAGAAAAGAAAATAATAAAGGGGGTTAGAGACAACAAAGGACAATGGACAGTCTAAAGGTGTATGACCAGTTGAGGGGAGAGATAAGGATGAGATACAGGGCAATATATCTGGATTGCAAGAAAGAAAAATAAAAGAGGGAGAGAGGGTAAAGGAAAATAAGGAGAAAAATTAAAAAAATTTTAAGTAAAAAAGGTAATAATAATAAAAAGTAAGTACAAAAAAAAAAGCAAAGGGAATTAAAAAAAAGCAAAAAAAAGCAGTAGCTCCCCTTGTGGATAGGCGTGGTTTGGTGTGGTAGGTCTTGGAGGCTGCTCTCAGAGGCTCCGCCTTGGTGGCTGCAGAGAGTAAAATGGCGGCACACCACGCTCCGCTGGGACTAGGCACTGTAGGCCACTCTAATGAGTCTGATCTCCTTGTGCCACAGCTGAGCCAAGTTGTATTTTCCAGGCCTGCCTCTGTTCAAAGTCCTAGTCCATGCACTTTTATGGTACCACAGATGAGATGTGCTTGCTTTGGCGGCTGTCTTCTTAGGGAGAGGGATCAGTTTCTTTTGGCTCAGGCCGGGATTTTGGACTCCCAGACCCCAGTCAGGATAGCAATAGCCTAGGGGGAGGGAGCAGTGTGTCTTGGGGCTGGCTGGGATTTGTGCTGTTGTTGCCCGAGGTGCCAGGCGCTGCCGGAAATGAGTTGGCAGCTCCTGCAGCCTGAGCGCTACCTAGGTCTCCACCGCCGCCAACTCCCTGGCTGGATCGTGTTGGGGTGGGGGCTATTTTTTGCCTGTTGGCACCCGGGATTTGGGATTCATGTGGCCAATGCTGGAGGTGAGATGCGCCGAGGAAATGAGGTGCATGCTCCCACTCCCATAGCCGAGGTCGAAGTGAGCGCCTCTGGGGCCCACCATGGCCACTGACTCCCTGCCGGGATGGCACAGGGCTGGAAGGTGTTCCTTCCCTTGTGCCACCTGGGTTCGGGATTCACGCTGCCCAGCGGTTATATATGGAGTGAGAGTTTCTCTCTCTGAGCGCAGTTAAATGTTCTTTATCTCTTCCCCAGAGACAGTACTATTAGCGTGTTCAGTTTCTCTGTCTCTTCCCTTTGTCTCTCGGGCTCCGCGTGCTTGCCCCGCGTTGGGATGGGGCTCCCACCTCCCCTGCCTGTCTTGGGCTGGCCCGTTTTCCAATCTCCCCAGTTCGCACTCACTCACTCAGGTATCTTTGAGGTTGTCTTCTTTCTGGAGTCCGTATTTTCTCCTTCCGCTCTTGCAGATGGGAGTAATGTCCTTCTCAGTTCGATAGATGGGGCAGACGGAGTTTACAGAGCTCCCTTCCTCTCCGCCATCTTGGCTCCTCCCCCACTCATTTCCTGACTGTATCTAAAAATGAGTTGTTTTTATTCAGGTCTGATCTTATGCAATGTATGTAGAATTTACTAGTTTTTTCCTTGGAGAGCAACTTACTTATAATTATGGAAGAATTCCAGGGAAGCTCTATTTACAAAGAGCTTTTCTCACTATTATTTGAATAATATCAGGTTGAAATGAAGAGCAAAAAGAACCACTTTACTAAATGCTTTTGATAGTCGGAGTAGAGGGTGTGCTTGACTGGAGTGTAAGGGAGAACGGTGACATTAGTCATTGCTGCACCTTTCTCTAACCTCCACATCTTATGAATGTGGTTCAGATCTTAGTTTCATTAATTTTCCACAAAGCACCATCAAATCAAGATTGTGGGTAACAGAGTTATGTAAGATTTGTGTTTAAAGAGTGATATTAAAGTGAGTCATCTAGCTGACTTCAAATCAGTGACAGAATTGTGAAAAATAAACTTGTTGCTTTAAGTCACTAAGTTTTGGGCTGGTTTATTATTTAGCAATGTAAACCTGAAACACCTGTGAATTGTATTACAGTTTTGAACCAGATTCTGCAAAACAATGAAACATATTCAATCACATTGCTGTCTTTAAAAAGATTGACAGGTTTTGGTTTTGTTGTTTTGATTTTTGGGGTTTTTTTTTTTTGAGAAAATCTTGAGAACTGGTGGGCACTGCCATTTTTGCTGTGACTGTCAGCCAGTCTATGCTTCTAGTAACTCACGCTCCAATTTGAGCCATTTGTGAAAGCAATTTTTAAAATGTTTATTTTTTAGTGAGAGATAAGCAGAGAGAGAGAGAGAGAGAGAGAGAGAGAGAGAGAGAGAGAGAGAGAGCAAGCATGCACAAGCAGGGGAGAAGCAGAGAGAGAGGGAGACAGAATCTGAAACAGACTCCAGGCTCTGAGCTGTCAGCACAGACCCCAAGAGGGGGCTCAAACCCATGATCAAGGAAATCATGACTTGAGCCAAAGTCAGACGTTTAACCAACTGAGCCACCCAGGCGCCCCAGAAGATTGACAGTTTTAAAGTGAGAGTTGGGTCCTGGGTGGCTCAATCAGTTAAGCAGCCGACTTTGGCTCAGGTCATGATTTCATGATTCAAGCCCCACATCGGGCTCTGTGCTGACAGCTCAGAGCCTGGAGCCTGCTTTGGATTCTATGTCTCCCTCTCTCCCTCTGCCCCTCCTTTGCTTGTGCTTTGTCTCTAAAATAAATAAACATTAAAAAAATAAAAAATAAGTAGAGAGTAGATTAATTTTATTATTAAGTGAATAAAATGCAAAATTTGTTTTTTTATAGAATTTAATTCTTACTCTTAAGTTGTAGGCATATTACATCATAGGTATGTGGTTCTTAAAGTTCAATATATTAAGTGTGGATGTATAATTTTTTTCAAATATTAAGTATGAGCAAAAAAATTGTTTTCAGATCAAGATAGATTTTAAGGGTGTCTGGGTGGCTAAGTCAGTTAAGTGTTTGACTTTGGCTTAGGTCATGATCTTATGGTTCATGGGTTTGAGCCCTGTATTGGACTCTGCACTGACAGCTTGGAGCCTGGAGCCTGCTTTGGATTCTGTGTCTCCCTCTCTCTCTCTCTGCCCCTCCTCTGTTCATTTTCTGTCTCTTTCTCTGTCTCTCAAAAATGAATAAAGATTTAAAAAAGTTGTTTTTCTAAAAAATTTTAAAAAATGTTTTTATTTCTTTTTGAGAGAGAGAGAGAGAGAGAGCGAGAGAGAGCGAGCATGAGCAGGGGAGGATTAGAGAGAGAAGGAGTCACAGGATCTGAAGACAGGCTCCAGGCTCTGAGCTAGCTGTCAGCACAGAGCCCGATGCAGGGCTCAAACCCAAGAACTGTGAGATCATGACCTGAGCCGAAGCTGGACGTTTAACTGACTGAGCCACCCAGGTGCTCCAAGAAGATGGATTTTAAAATACTCGATTAAAGTTTAGGTAATTGTTCCATATGTAGTAAAAGAAAAATACAGGCTACAAACAAAACTATTTGAAGAACCTGTGTTTATGTTGGTTTATTAAGAAGATACATGTAAGCCTACGAATGAATATACTTAAAATTTTAGAATCCATATTCATTTTTATGATTGCTATTAAAAACAAATAAACATACAAACAAATCTACCAATACTTAAAATACTTTTAGTTAACCTGCCACTTAGTAAATGGAAAAGGAAGCAGAAGTAGTGGAATATTTAGTACTGGGGAAAGTGCTTTTGCTCCATGAAGTTAAAATGATTAGCCTGGATGATTTTTCTGAAGGTGGGAATCTGCTGACACATGACAAACCCTTCTGAGCCTGTGAATATTAGTTTTGTCTTGATGATAATACTAAAACATGATTTAATAATAATACTTTTGTGTTTGCCAATATGGAAATCATCAATGCTACCCACTTTGTCAAAGATAAATTCAGTGACTCAGGCATGGAAGAAATAAGGTAACGATGCAAATGTATTAAGCCACATATTCAGTATAAGTGTTTAATTAAGTTAATCACATTTTCTCTACGCGATGGAAATGCTTTGCATTAGTTAAAATTGTTGCAAGCAGAACTACATAATAAAGAACCAGTATTTAGGATGGTGGTGCATATTGCTGATCAATCTATACCTTCTTCCTTAGAAACAAAAGTTTGACTGTCTTTACAGAGTCATTTTCTTTCATACAGCCCAGGTGACCTCAGTTTCAGTTCTGTGAATGGTTACCGATTAATTCAAGGCATCAAAATAATCACCCTACTGGTTGGTTTAGGAATAGGCACAAATTGCAAGGCAAGCCAATGAATCCCCTCTCTTTGTTCTCCAATGAATCAGGGCACTAATCTCCCTCTCCCAAAGAATATGAACAGAGAAATATGTAGTCCTGCCTGCTACTCATAGTCATCGTGTCACCATGTGGGGAACTAGCTTTAGAATGACAGGAACACCATGGAGTAGAGCAATGGAAAGAATCTGGTTTCTTAAGGGTACTGTCGAGCCACTGAATCAACTATTACTGAAATATATTCTACTCTGAATTTTTAATAATTAGAACTAATAAATTTTCTAATTTAAGTCTGGTTGAATCATGATTGATAAAAAGTAGTATGCATATTTTTTATTTAATTTATTTTTAAAATTTACATCCAGGTTAGTTAGCATATAGTGCAACAATGATTTCAGGAGTAGATTCCTTACTGCCCCTTACCCATGTAGCCCACCCCCCTTCCACAACCCCTCCAGTGACCCTCTGTTTCTTCTCCATATTTAAGAGTCATGTCCTCCTCCATGTTTTTATATCATTTTTGCTTCTTTTCCCTTATGTTCATCTGTTTTGTATCTTAAAGTTCTCATATGAGTGAAGTCATGATATTTGTCTTTCTTTGACTAATTTTGCTTAGCATAATACCCTCTAGTTCCATCCACATAGTTGCAAATGGCAAGATTTTATTCTTTTTGAATGCCAAGTAATACTCCATTGTATATATATATACACCACATCTTCTTTATCCATTCATCCATCAGTGGACATTTGGGCTCTTTCCATACTTTGGCTATTATTGGTAGTGTAAAATAGTATATTTTCATTGACCTAAGTTTATTTAGATTCAGTAGTCTAAAGGAAGAAGCTAACAATTTTAGAGCACAGTTCAATGATTTTTGTTTGTTTTAGGTTCAGTTTATGAGTAGAATCACATGGCATTTGCCTTTATCACTTTGAGTTATTTCACCCTAGCACACTTTCTAGGTCCATCCATGTGGTCTCAAATGGCATGATCTCATTTTCAGTGGCTGCATAATATTCTAGTGTGTGTGTATACCATGTTTTCCTTATCCATTCATCTATCAGTGGACAGTTGGGCTGCTTCCATAATATGGCTGTTGTAAATAATGTTGCAATAAGCATAGGGGTGCATTTATCCCTTCAAATTAGTACTTTTGTTTTCTTTGGCTAAATACTTAGTAGTGGAATTACTGGATCATATGATATTTCTATTTTAAAACTTTTGAGGAACTGGCATACTTTTTTCCACAGCGGCTGTATGAATTTACATTTCCACCAACAGTGCATGAGGGTTCCTTTTTCTTCACCTTCTCATCAACATTTGTTACTTCTTGTCTCGTTGAGTCTAGCCATTCTGAGAGGGATGAGGTGGTATCTCATTGTGGTTTTGATTTGCATTTCCCTGATGATTAGTATTGCTGAACATCTTTTGATGGCCAAGGGAAATTAATTTTCAACAAAAAGATACAATTTGGGGAGTGCCTGGGTAGCTCAGTTGGTTAAGCATCTCACTATTTTGCTCAACATTTTAAAAAAGTTTTTTTTAAATTTATTTTTGAGAGACAGAGAGAGACAGTGCAAGTAGGGAAGGGTCAGAGAGAGAGAGGGAGATATAGAATCTGTAGCAGGCTCCAGGCTCTGAGCTTGCCGTCAGCACAGAGCCTGATGTGGGGCTCGAACCCATGAACTGCGAGATCATGATCTGAGTCAAAGCCAGATGCTTAACTTACTGAGCCACGCAGGTGCCCCCAAAAAGTTTTTTTAAAGTATATAATTTGGGGTGCCTGAGTGGCTTGGCTGGTTGGGCATCTTACTTTGGCTTGGGTCATGATCTTGCAGTTTGAGAGTTCAAGCCCTACATCTGGCTTGCTGCTGTCAGCTCTGAGCCCAGTTTGGATTCTCTGTCCCTCTTTGTCTCTTGCACTCTCTCTCTCTCAAAACCAAATAAACCTTTAAAAACTGATATAAAAAGTATACAGTTTTTGTTACTGCATTTATGAAAAAATTCATTTTTAATTTTTAAATAATTTTTAAAGCTTACTTATTTTGAGAGAGAGAGAGTATGTGCCCAAATGAGTGGGGGAGAGGCAGAGAGAGAGGGAAAGAGAAGGAGAGAGAGAGAGAGAATCCCAAGCAACCGACAATGCAGAGCCTGCAGGCCTTGAACTCATGAAGAGTGAGATCATCACCTGAGTTGAAAATAGTGCGATCATCACTTGAGCTGAAATCAAGAGTCCGATGCTTAACTGACTGAGCCACCCAGGTGCCCCTATGAAAAAATTCTTTGAGGAGAGCTGAAGTTTTCATCAGAACTTCAAATGGGTTAGTGGCCCAGGAGAGTTTCATCATTATTTATCTAGGTTGATTTCAACTTCCCAACATCTGTCTTCACTACTACAGTCTTCTGATAAGGGCTAATGAAAAATAAAATCATTTAAGGTTACACAAATAAACTGTTCTCTTTCTAGTAATGGAGAACTCTTTTGTTGTAGACCAACCCTTGTAACACCACCAACAACAAAGCTAGCAAGAGGAAGTTGGTTTCAAAGCATAGGGGAGCTATACTGACACTGAAGACCTGAGGCACATGAAGGTAGCAGCATAACCAGTCTGGATCCATGAATAGTGATCAGCCATTCTTCCCCCAATTTCTTGGAATTGATGTAATCTCGAAGGATCATCCCGAGAATGACTTATATGAAATTTCTTATCATCCAGCAGTATTATAACAAACAACAATAATAATCTCTTAAGTTGAAAATAATGAGATGCTATATATTTTGTAATGTAAGTCTGTAGACCAAAAATATCTTAAACACATTTGTGTGGGAACATATCTGAGTCTAAATATCTCTTAGAAGGTAGTGCTTTCCACCACCTATTGATTTAACTGTTTTTATCTAAATTCTTAAACAGGAGAATCAAACTGGGTCTACTTAGTTCAGTCATGGGCGATAATTTTCAAAAGGGCAATGTAATGCTGCTTTCTTGAAAAAGGGTTTCAAATTGCTGATTCATTTTTGATGAAAAGAGTTCAAGCCAAAAGAACAGTATGCCCTTTGACTCTAATAGTATGTGATTTTATTTTCAATGCATACAAGTTATTATCTTTTCCATTGCTACTTTTTGCATGACTTCCTTATTAGACTCAAATATCCTATATTTGCCTATACATCTGACCTGAACCTACCACAAGTCTTCTTTCGATCTAATCTCCCATTCTCCCTATTAGTTTTCTGCCTTTTTTTTTTTTTTTGTATTTTGGTATATTACTCCTTTTTGCCTTTGCTCATACCATCTCAGCATTCTAGTCAAAGGCTTGCTGCTGTAATCTAGAACTGTAGAAGGAAAGAAGAGAACAAAAGAAAATGGAGCACAGGGTTGCCAATGGTCAAGAGCAGGAAGTGACTTAGGGAGCATATACTGGAGATGGGTAAAGAAGAAAATAGTTCTTTAAATTGATGTCCCTATATATAAAGTTTACAAGAATTATGCTCTTTGGACCATCTGAGTCCTTGGGTTTGTGTTTCTTTATCTCCGAGGGGAACTGGAAGCAGATGCATATGTTTTATAGCCACTTCTTTCCCCCTATGACTTGTTGTATCTCTAACCAACCCCAGGGAGAATTTTCTGGGCTTTTAATACTGTTCTCAATATCTATTTTATCATTCACTGTAACGATCCCATCACTTTAAAAGCTTGTTGAGTTCAATATGCACTTATTCATAGTAGGTTTTTTTTTTATTCGTCTGCTCACTTGAGAATATGGAGTTATTTGTGATCTTAATAAAAAGAAAGGTCTACATTCTAGAAGCTGTATGTACTGAAGAATCTCCAAGCTCCTGAGTAATTACAAGGAATTAATGAATCCTGTCTTTGATGTTATACCACTTCAAGCTCCCCCTTACCTACTCAGGGAGATCACAAAAGATTACTAAACTATGCCTAATATTGGTCTTGATGCAGTAAGAATGTTTCATTGCTTTGCAGATAGATTCCAGGATTTTCCATTTTGCAATCATATTCCTGAACAATATCTGTGGATATTTATGTAATTTCTATATTAACCCTTATTATTGAAGCCATATCTAGTCAATCAGACTTTTGCTTAGTTCTAAGACACTCTTCAATACTTGGATTAAACTTTACACAAAATCCAATGTTGGCTTGTGAACACTTAAATTAAGGCCTACAAATAAATTTTTTTAGGGGGTATAAAATTTTCTATTTTGCATTCCAGAATAGAAATCAGAGAGAGAAATTTTATGTCAGGAATTGAACACATAATCTAAAATTCTTGTCAAAGTTGCAGTGAGGAGTTTGGAATATGTTTCTCAATTTCCTCTTATTATTCCTAGTATTTTTAAATCACTTGAAATTTTCCCAAACCACAACTTCCTCTTCAAGATACAGCTTATACCAGAAGTTTCTTAGCCTCATAAGAATGTTTAGCAGTTTGTCTCTGAGCTCTGACCTCTTTGAATGAAGCAGAACTCTGAGTGACATCTTCAGAGCAAGAGGTAAAAGAGGCTCCTGAATCTTTTGAATACAGAAGATAATGGTACGAGAAGGGCAGCCTCAAGGTGGAGGTAAGCATTCCTTTTCTCAGTTCCAGAGATGAGGTTAGAAGTATATGATGAGATGATAAAGGTCATTTGGAGACAAGGGGTAGACAACAGATTGATGATTGATGGGACAAAGATTGGATCACCATAGTAAGAGTGATGGAAAGTTGAAAGAAAGAATAATTCCTCAGAGCCAGAGGCACTTCAAAGAGTAAGAAACCAAATATTAATACAGTGGTATGGGAAGAGGGAGGCAAAGTGATATTTTCAGCAAGGCAGAAACTCAATGGATTAACATAATTTCAAGAAGACAGAATAAGGAAATGGGAATTACGGTTTGCCGAGGGTGAGTTTTGCCCAAATTGTTTAGGACTACAGAGCCACTACTCATTTATTTATTCTGAAGCCGTTTCCTCCCACCACCCACTTATTTTTTAGAGAGAGAGAGAGAATGAATGGAGGAGAGGAAAAGAGAGAGAGAGAGAGAGAGAGAGAGAGAGAGAGAGAGAGAGAGAGAGAGAGAGAGAGAGAATGAATGAATCCCAATGCAGGGCTCAATCCCATGACCCTGGGATTATGACCTGAGCCAAAGTCAAGAGTTCAACACTCAACCACCTGAGCCGCCCAGGCACCCCTATTCTGAGGGAGTTTTTAAGCTCTCCTCTTGTTTTAGGTTTTTAATTACTCTGAGATTCTTCATCTGGTTTCTTCATTAATCTAAGCTTCTTAAAAATCTCCACTTCCTGGCTCCTTGATAACAGTACTTGTCTTGCTGATCTGACAGAGAACGCAGTATGGCAGTCCCAAGTACGGTGCTGGTCTGTTGCTGTGATTTCCATAGCACTCCTCAGTGCTTGTTTCATTGCGAGCTGCGTGGGTAAGTTCTTCACTCAGGTGCCATTTCCCTTCATTCCTTTTCCTATCATGTTCTATGAAGATTTTCTAAGATATGCTCTTTTCTTTTTTTAATCTCATTAATATGTTAGCTCTTACATGGAGTACTATATTTGATTTCTCCTCCTCCTCCTCCTTTCCCTCCTCTTTTTCTATCTTTTGGTAACTGACTCTGCTTCCAGATCTGCTTTACCTAGTTTTATTAGCATGTTCCCCGCCATGGCTTCACATAGGAATGTGTGTTAGTTGGAGACATCCTCTAAGACACTGTCATCCACCACTGGGTTCCCTGGGCACAAAAGCCCTCCATTTTGAGACCTCAACTGTAATTACTTTTATAATCATAATATAGTCTAGGCTCTTTGATTTTCATGTGGGAGTCTTTCCCAGCATGAGATGAAAACTTTTTCAAATGCAATATTGAAGATATAAAGGAACGAAGTATTTTTTCCTTGTTCAATATACTTCCAAGTAAATATTTCAAGTTCATTTTGTGAAAAGTTTCAAAGGTCTTTTTGCTCTTTAGGCTACAGTTTGGTTCTCTATTCATTGATAACATAATTAAAAATAATTTTGAATAGTTTGGGCGGGAGTGAAAGTGACTACCTATGTCAAAATGGGCCGTGTCTGAAGTTCCTTCTGAGATGTAAACCAACCTCCTAGCCTTTATTAAAACACAGTTATCCCCTAAGTTAAAATCTGCTTTACTTTTCATCATGAAGTGCAAAAGAGGAGGTTTAAGAATATTTCAGGGGTGCCTGGCTGGCTCAATTGGTTGAGCATCCGGCTTCAGCTCAGGTCATGATCTCATGGTTCGTGGGTTCGAGCCCCGCATCGGGCTCTGGGCTGACAGCTATCTCAGAGCCTGGAGCCTGTTTCAGGTTCTGTGTCTCCCTCTCTCTCTGACCCTCCCCTGCTCATGCTGTCTCACTCTCTCTCACTCAAAACTAAATAAAACATTAAAAAATTAAAAAAAAAGAATAGTTATTTCATTAAAGGAAGGTAGGAAGTCTTGACTGTATTGAGCTTCAGTAGTATAAGGACAAGAAAAAGTAAGTAAAGAGTCATGGCAGGACCTGAGAGAGAACAGGTCTTGCTTAATGTGCGTACTCTTGAGCATAAAAGTGAATATTTATCCAAGACATTTAAAATGTCTAAATGTTTAAAAGTCCCCTTGGTTGTTACTTACCCTACATATTTATCTGTAGCTACAACAGCCAGAAATTTTAGAATATATCCAAATAATTTGCAAGCTTGCTTCAGGATAAAATTAAAGAGGAACAGCCAGTGAGTCAACAAATATTGATTACTCTGTGACCATCACCGTTCCAGGTGTTTGTGATTGATTGATGTGGAAAACAGATAAAACCTCTGCCCAAGAATATAGAACTTAAATATCAATGGGGAAAGAACCAAAAATAAGTGTGCAGGTATAAAACCAAACAAAATTAATGAATACAAACAAGTAGTAATTCAACATAGTCCTTACTGAGCTTGCCTAGAGGAAGAGAT
The DNA here is from genome assembly GCF_006229205.1 of Suricata suricatta. Classification (NCBI taxonomy): domain Eukaryota; kingdom Metazoa; phylum Chordata; class Mammalia; order Carnivora; family Herpestidae; genus Suricata; species Suricata suricatta. Next base: position 96,680,847 of record NC_043709.1, read on the forward strand.
TGGTGGTGGTTGGAAGCAATCCAGCTTGGCAAGATATATAGAGCATGAGTCTCTATAATAAAAACAAATGATGAACACTAATCCTTCTGCCTCCTTCACAGTGACTTATCATCTTACATATGGCAAAACTGGCAAAAGGCTGTCTGAACTACACGTATACCACTCAAGTTTATCATGCTTCAGTGAAGGGACAAGTGTGACAGGTAAGGGGTTGCAATGCCTAACAGGACTTTGTCTTTTCCCAGAGAGAGGTTAAGATTGAGTTCAACATTGGTTTGTCCCATTAAAAAAAAATGGAATATCTGCTTTAAGATATCTCTAAATTTACATGTTCATATCAGGCTTTAGATTCACCCCCAAAACAATTTTTCCTCCAGACTTCTTGATCTCAATAAATGTTAACAACACATCCCATGTACTTTGCTCAAGTGAACACTGGAAGTTATTCATAACAGTTCTCATTTCACATTATCCTCATCCTTATCAAATGGATTAAATTCCTCTTTTTGATATCTAAAATTCTCAGTAATAGCCATCTGCATTCCAAGTATCCACTTTATTACTGGTCAGTGTGGATCTTGGAGCATGGCTCAGGAGGAGATTGCCCTCACTTCAAAATACAGTCCTGGTAACTTCCTATGTGAAGAGCTGGGGCAGTTGAATTCAGAATCATCACTATATATAGTGAAACAAGTCAAAGAAAGGTAAAGTGCATGTTTGTAGTAGTCTTTATGGCCTTACTCTTTCCAAGAAAAAAAAATCCAAATAAGTTTTAGACTCTTGCTAATTCAGGAACTAAATAATCCAATCCTCTGCATCTATGCAGAAGCCTATGAGGGATAAAAGGAGGGCAGATGTTTCTTTGTATTCCTATGAGCTGTTCGAATTTTCTTTTTTATGTTATTGGGCAATGATATGAAACATGGGATGGTGAGGGATGATTTTCTTTGCTCTCCCTGCCTTCTGGTTCTCTTGTCACATTGGGGTTCTTTTGTCCCGCAACTGTGGAACTGGCCCTTCTGGGGAGGAAAACATCATTCTTTCAGGATGTAGGCACTCGAGCAGTCGGAGTTTTAAAGAATGCCTTCTTGGAAGCAGCAATGTGCACTTTACCCTTTGCCTTCAGAATGTTCTAGATGAATGAGACAGAGATGGATATTAATGAAATGAACCCCACATATTTGTGGCATGGGAGACTGCAAATTTACTCCTTAAAAATATCCAACCTGATATTATTTATGGCCAACTGAGCTGTTCAATACAGCTAATTCAAGTTACATGATTCAAGTTTATATACCAAAATTGTTTTACATAATACCATGTCAACAACTAAGAGGGCTCAAATTTTAACAATATCTGCTCAAACTCTTATTACAATGAAGAGGAAAAGTAGAAGTCTAAGCACAAAACTTCCATCTTGATTACAGTTAGGAAATAATTGATAGCCACAATGTATCTTCTCCAATTTGTTTCCCCCTGAGTTCCAGTCAGAGTGTTGAGATATTCAGATGCCCAGATAAAGTTTCTTCAGTACACCTGAACTCTACCTAGACCTGTAGTTTTCAACTCTTTTGCTTGCCAGTCCCCAAAAAGGATTTTGAAAAACTATGTACCCCCTTATACAATTTATTTTGACATTTAAAGTCTTTTTTTTCCCTAAACCAAGTTATAGATGTGAAGGCTTTAAGTTCTAAAATATTGTTAAGTATTGACATTTAAAACAAAAATCTCTTGTATCTTTAAAAAATCTATCTACTAGTGTTTAAATACTATCATAGTAGTGATAACCCTACTACCATCACTCATTAAAAAAAAGAATATGTATTCTTTAACAGTTGGATGTTTTATATTATTCTTTTGCCCTCTTCAATTAATGTTTACATTGCACTTTCTTGATTTTCTAAAATATGTACTATATGTCTGATATTTTCATTTCCTGAGGAACATTAGACTTTACATGCCTATAAAATTTCTTCTGGATTGACTTATCATTACTTATCATTGACTTATCCATATTATGAGGATACAATATTCAAAACATCACATTTATTACAAATTTTGATAAATTATTATCAATAAAGTAAAACTATTAGAAACTTCTCTTTCTCTCTCTTTTAATTTACCTTGGAGAGAGTGAGACAGAGAGAGAGAGAGAGAGAGAGAGAAAGAGAAAGAGCATGAGCTGGGGAGAGGGGCTGGGAAAGAGAATTTCAAGCCAGCCCTGATGTGGGGCTTGATATCACAACCCTGGAATCATGACCTGGGCTGAAATCAAGAGTCAGATACTCAACCAACTGAGTCACCCAGGTGCCCCTGCTCAACTCTCTCCCTCTTTCTTTTTTGAGAGAGAAAGGGTGCAATTGAGCAAGGGGCAGAGAGAGAGAGAGAGTGAATCTCATGAAGGGCAGAGAAAGACAGAGAGGGAGAGAGAAAGAAGCAGGGCTTGAGCTCATGCAAAGCACCACAAATCATCTCTTAATGAGATTAATTTGACTTTAAAAAATACAATCAGTGGGGCGCCAGGGTGGCTTAGTTGGTTGAGGTCTGACTTTGGCTCAGGTCATGATCTTGCAGTTCGTGAGTCCAAGCCTGGCATCTGGCTCACTGCTGTCAGTGCAGAGCCAGCTTTAAATCATCTGTTCCCCTCTCTTTCTGCCCTTCCCTCTCCCTCTCTCTCTCTCTGTCTCTCTCTCTCTCTCCCCCCCACTCCCTCCCTTTCTCTCCCTCTCTCTCTCAACCCCTCGCCTGCTTGTCTAACAGGAGAAACCTAACAGAGGACCATAGGGAGAGGAAGGGGGAAAGAGAGCGGGGGAGAGTGAGGGACACAGATCAAGGGAGACTACTGAATACTGAAGACGAACCATGGACTGAAAGGGGAGGGAGAGGGAGGGAGGGGGTGATGGTCATGGAGGAGGGCACTTGTGGGGAGAAGCACTGGGTGTTATATGGAAACCAATTTGACAATAAACTATTATAAAACAAAATAAAATAAAAAAATCAAAACAAACTTTTACAAAACGAATGAACAGAATACATAATTGAGATAGATTTCTAAAAGTGGCTAATATTAAAATGATACAGATATGGCCTATTTTATTCAACTTATAGTATTATAAGAGATAAAAAAACTCTGTACATTGTTTCTCATAACTTAATGATGTAATAACATACAAAATAAATAAAATAGACCTATATGCAACATAGATGAATCTTAGCAAAAATCGAGCACAAGAAGACCAGATATATTATAATAGCTTTAAAAACTCTCAAACCTCAACAAATCGAAATGACTTGTTATTTATTTATATATGTCTCTATATATACACACACAGACATATATTTACATATACATTTTGTATATGTAAATATATATATTTATCTGCTAAAATTATTCACCTGTGTTAGTCATTTAAAATCCTGAGAGACCTTAGGGCTTCTAATGTAAAAAGGATTTGAGGAACAGGAAAAAAACATTGATAATAACTCTTTTTGCAAAAATCCAGAACAATTATGCAGGTAAACTTTAGTAAATATTGAGGGCTTAATGCTAAAGAATATTTTTTTAAAAGCAGATTTATGGCTCCAAATTATATAATTCAGGGAAACAGCAAATACATGCAATAAGAAACCCATCTCTAGAAAAGAAATGCAGATCCTTGGAATTTGATATGTATGAAACATACCTCTTTAATCCTATTTATGCCGTCTTGCACTCATCCTCTCTTTCATGCGGCACAGGAAATGTCTGGGCATGTTGCCCATATAGTTGGAAGTCATTTGGTTCCAGCTGCTACTTCATTTCTACTGAGCGGAATTTTTGGGCAAAGAGTGAGCAGAACTGTGTTGCGATGGGTGCTCATTTGGTGGTGATCAACACGGAGGCAGAGCAGGTACTTGTGCTTATTTTTCATTAATTTTTTTAATTGTGGAAGAAAATATGGTTGTTACCCTCTGAACTCGTTTTAAATGTATAGTTCAGTAGTGTTAACCATATTCCTATTGTTGCAAAAAGATCTCTACAACTTTTCATCACGCAGAACTGAAACTCTGTAGCCATTTAACAACAACTTCCATTGCCCCCTACCTCCAGGCCCTGGTATCCACCCTCCTATTCTCTACTTCAATGAGTTTGACTCCTTTAGACATCTCATGTAAGTGGAACAGCATTTGTTTTTTTGTGACTGCCTTATTTCACTTAACATAATGCCCCCCAAAAATTTTTTTCATGTTGTAGTGGTAACAGAACACTTTTCCTTTTTAGGGCTGAATAATACTCCATCACACATAGACCACATATCATTTATCCATTCAAGTGCTGATGGACATATGGGATGCTTTTACCTCTTGACTGTTGGGACTAATGCTGCAGTGAACAAGGGTGTGCAAATGTCTCCATGAGATCTTGCTTTCTGTGACTTTGGCTCTATACCCAGAAGTTGGATTTCTGGATCATATCATAATTCTAATTTTAATTTATTTGAAGGATGACTGCACTAGGATGCACAAGGATTCCAATTTCTCCACATTCTTGACAGCACTTGTTTTTTTCTTTTCTACTCTTTTTTATTAAAACAATTTTTTAACGTTTATTTATTTTTGAGAGACAGAGCATGAATGGGGGAGGGGCAGAGAGAGAGGCACACCCAGAATCTGAAGCAGGCTTCAGACTCTGAGCTGTGGGCACAGAGCCCGACGGGGGCCAGGGGGGGGGGCGGTTCGAACCCACGAACCATGAGATCATGACCTGAGGTGAAGTCGGCCGTCTAACCAACTGAGCCACCCACATGCTCCTCTTCTCCTCTTCTCTTTTTCTTTTGATAGCAGAGTGTGAGATTATATTCCATTATGATTTTGATTTGTACTTCTCTAATAATTAACAATATTAAGAGTCTGTTCATATACCCTCATGCACTGTTTTGGGAAGGCAAACTAAAGCAGCCTCTGTGGAAAACAGTATGGAGGTTCCTCAGAAATTAAAAATAGAATTACCCTATGATCCAGTAATTGCACTATTAGATATTTACCTAGAGAATATGAAAACACTAATTTGAAAAGATATATGCACCCCTATATTTATTATTGCAATTATATTTAATTGCAATATTTAATTTAATATTTATTGCAGTATTGTTTACAATAGCCAAGATATGGAAAGAGCCCAAATGTCCATAGATAGATGAATGGATAAAAAAAGATGTGGTATATACAGATATACCATGGAATATTATTCAGTCATAAAAAAGAATGAAATCTTGCCATTTGTAAAAACATGGATGGACCTAGAGTATTATGATGCTAAGTGAAATAAGTCAGAGAAAGACAAATTTTACTCACATGTGGAATTTAAGAAGCAAAATAAATGAACATAGGGGAAGGGAAAAAAGAGAGAGGGAAGCAAACCATAAGAGACTCTTAACTATAGAGAACAAACGAAGGGTTGATGGAGAGAGGAGGGTGGGAAATGGGTTAAATGGGTGATGGGCATTGAGGAGGGCACTTGTTGTGATGAATACTGAGTGTTGTTTGTCAGTGATGAATCACTAAATTCTACACCTAAAACTAGTTTTACCATGTGTTAACTAACTAGAATTTAAATAAAAACTTGAAATTAAAAAAAATTGTATCTCCTTTGATTTCTTTAAAAAAATGTTTTGTAATTTTCAAATTATAAGATTTTCACTCTCTTTGCTAAGCTTATGCCTAAGTATTTTATTCTTTCGATGCTATTGTCAATAAGATTGCTTTCTTAATTTTTTTTGTGTTCTTTATTGTTATTGTGTAGACATGCAACTGATTTTTGTATGTTTATTTTGTATCCTACAACTTTTCTGAATTTGTGTATTAGTTCCAACAGTGTTTTCCAGCTTTAAAGAGATATAATTGCCATATAAAATTGTATGAGTTTAAGGTGTGCAATGTGATGACTTGATATGTGTATGTATTGCAAAATGATTACCCCAAAAGTTTAGTTAACACATCCATCAAGTTACACAAATGCCATTTGGTTTTGAGGTTAGAATATTTAAGTTCTATTCTCTTATCTGCTTTGAAGTACTGTTTTTTTTAATTCAACATATTTTTTATTTTATTTTTTTATATTTTATTTTATTATTTTATTTCATTATTATTTTATTTATTTATTTATTTATTTATTTATTTATTTATATTTTATTTATTGTTAATTGACACCATGTTTTACATTACAGTTCCAGAATTTATATTCATCTTATAACTAGAAGTTGGTACTTTTTGAGTAACATTTTCCCGTTTCCCCTACACCCCAGCACCTGAACCGCTATTATAGTCTATTTCTATAAGTGGCTTTTAAATTTAAATTAATTTCACTAATTTACTTTTTATTTGAGTACAGTTAACACACAATATTATATTAGTTTCTGGTGTACAACATAGTGATTTGACAAGCGTATACGTGATGCTATGTCAGCACAAGTGTAGCTACTATTTTTCACCCTACAACACTGTTACAATACCAATAACTAGGGGCTCCTGGGTGGCTCAGTCGGTTAAGCGTCTGACTTCAGCTCAGGTCATGATCTCACGGTTCGTGGGTTCGAGCCTTGCGTTGGGCTCTGTGCTGACAGCTAGCTCAGAGCCTGGAGCCTGTTTCAGGTTCTGTGTCTCCCTCTCTCTCTGACCCTCCCTGGCTCATGCTATCTCTCTCTGACTCTCAAAAATAAATAAAAAAACAGAAAAAACCCCCAAAACAATGATTATACCCTTATGCTGAGTCTTTTATCCCTGTGACTTATTCATTCTACAAGTTTGGCTTTTTTAGAATTCACATGTGAGTGAGATCTTATTGTACTTGTTTTTCTCTCACTTATTTCACTTAGCTTAGTGCCCTTAATGTCTATCCATGTTGTCACAGATGGCAGTATTTCCTTCATTTTTATGGCTGAATAATATTACATTATATATTCCCCACACTTATCATTATTCATTCATCCAGGTAAGTTTTCTTCCATGTTTTATTTTCTAGAAGTCTTTTCAGGTCTTCCATGTCTTAACCCGGGGCCCGGGGACTGCTTCTCCGCCCGTCCGCTTCCACCCCAGGCTGGAGCGGCACTTGTGGGTGCCGCGGTGCGCTAGCTTGCCAGGTCCAGGCACACCCGTCCCAGGCTTTGAGGGCGCCTCTGTCGCGGGTCCTTCACCTGAGGGAGGGAGAGAAAACAGGGCAGGAGAGGGAAGACGCAGAGAGTGAAGAAGCACACGGTTTCTGATCAAGCCTCTAGCTTCTTTATTCTTCTTCTTCTTTTATTAAGAAAATAATTCCTCGGGGCGCCTGGGTGGCTTAGTCGGTTAAGCCTCCGACTTCGGCTCAGGTCAGATCTCACGTTCGTGGGTTCGAGCCCTGCGTCAGGGTCTGTGCTGACAACTAGCTCAGAGCCTGGAGCCTGCTTCCTGTTCTGTGTCTTCTTCTCTCTCTGCCCCTCCCCCTCTCATGCTCGGTCTCTGTATCAAAAATAAATAAAACATTTTTTAAAAAAAAGGAAAAAAAAAAGAAAATAATTCCTCTTATATAGAATTTTGGGGCGGAGAACTGACCCGGATCGGTTACCAGGTAAACAGAGTCAAATGCATATCAAAAGAAGCGCCCAAACTTGCCTCTGCAAAGCTGGGGAGGGGGAGCTAGCGCTGAATAATCCAAAATGCGGTTTTGATCTTTTGTACACCTTGGCCACTCTATGTCTGGCCCAGCATGACCGACGCCAAACTTATTTTGACCAGGAAATGGCAATCTCCAGCCTCCAGATGCAAATCTTGTTTACTAGTTCACTCCCCCGGAGAGTGATAATCCTTGCCTGAGGCAGCCAGAAAACTTGGCGGCTTCTGACACTTCCATATAAGTTTTTAATCCATTTTGAGTTTATTTTTCTAAGTGGAATAACATAGTGGTCCAATTTTATTCTTTTGCAAGTGATTATCCAGTTTTTCCAATACCATTTATTCGAGAGACTATCCTTTGAGTATTCTTGGCTCCCTTGCCATATATTAGTTTATTATATGTGCATAGGTTTATTTTTAAACGTTCTATTCTGTCCCTGTGGTCTATGTTACTGTTTTTATGCCAATATCATAATGTTTTGATTACTATAGATTTGTAACATAGTTTGAAATCAGTATGTGTCATGATTCCAGCTTTATTCTTTCTCAAGATTGCTTTACGTATATAGGGTGTTTTATAGTTCTGTATGAATTTTAGGATTGTTTTTTCTGTTTCTGTGAAAAGGGCTATAGGTATTTAATAGGTAGAGATTAATTACATTGAATCTACAGATGGCTTTGGGTAGTCTGGGCATATTAACAACATTAAGTCTTCCCATCTATGAACATGAAATATATTTCCATTTATTTGTGTCTTTCCCAATTTCTTTCATTAACATAATTATAGTTTTCAGTGTATAGAATTTTCATTTCCTTGGATAAATTTATTCTGAAATATTTTATTATTAGTATTATGCATAGTATTTGTTATGCTATTGTTATGAGATTGTTTTTAAATTTCTTTTCCAGGTAGATCATTTTTAAAAACACAACTGATTTTTGTATTCTGCAACTTACTGAATCTGTTTATTAATTCTAACAATTTCTTGGTGGAATTAAGATTTTCTCTATATTATAGCATCTGCAAACAGAGAGAATAACTTCTTTCTTTCTAATTTGGATGTCTTTTCTTTTCTTCCTTCCTTCCTTCCTTCCTTCCTTCCTTCCTTCCTTCCTTCCTTCCTTCCTTTCTTTCTTCCCTTCCTTCTTTCTCTCTCTCTCTCTCTCTCTCTCTCTCTCTCTCTGTTTCCTTTTCTTCATAATTAACTCTGGCTAGGACTCCCAGCGCTATGTTGAAAAGAAGTGGTGAGAGTGGGCATCCTTGTTTTCTTTCTGATCCTAGATAAAAAGTCCACTTTTCCACCACTGAGTACGATATTAGTTGTGGGCTTATGTATGTACGGCCTTTATTATATTGAGGAACATTCCTCTTATCCCCAATTTGTTAAGAGGTTTTTTTGTTCATTTGTTTTATGGCAGGATGTTGAATCTTGTCAAATGATTCTTGGCATCTAGTGAGATGATCATATAATTTTTATCTTTCACTCTATTAATATGGTGTGTACATTTACTTATTTGCATATGTTGAATCATCCTTGCATCCCAGAGATAAAGCCAACTCAATCATGGTGCATGATCTATCTATCTATCTATCATCTATCTATCTATCTATCTATCTATCTATCTATCTATCTATCTATCATTATTTATAGTGAGTAGGGGAAGGAGCAAAGGGAAAGAGAGAATCTTAAGAAGGTTCCATGGTCAGTGTGGAGCCTGACACAATGCTTGATCCCATGACCCTGGGATCATGACCTGAGCTGAAATCAACAGCTGAACTGACTGAGCCACCCAGGTGCCCCATCCTTTAAAAGTGCTGTTGTATTTGGTTTGCTAGTATTTTGTTGAGAATTTTTATATCAATACTCGTTAGGGACATTGGCCTGTTATTTTCTTTTCTTGTGGAATCCTTATCTGGCTTTAGTATCAGGATAATGCTGGCGTTATAAAATAAATTTGGGAGTGTTCCCTTCTCTCCAATTTTTTGGAAAAGGTCCAAGAAGGATTGGTATTAATTCTTCTGTCAAGGTCTGTTAAAATTCACCAGAAAAACAATCTGGTCCTGGGCTTTTCTGCATTCAGAGGTTTTTAATTATTGTTCATTCCCCTTGCTCATTATTGGTATTTTCAGATTTTCTATTTTTCATGATTCAGTCTTGGTAGGTTATATATTTTTAGGAATTTTTTCATTTATTCTAGATAATCTGATTTTTGGCATATAATCATTCAGCGTATTCTCATGCTCCTTTGTATTTCTGTGGTATCAATTGTAATGTCCCTCTTTCATTTTTTATTTTCTTTATTTGAATCTTCTCACTTCTTTTAGTCTATCCAAAGGTTTGTTCATTTTATCTTTACAAAAAACCCAGCTCTTGATTTTATTTATCTTTTCTGGTGTCTATTTCATTTATTTCTGCTTTGATCTTTGTTATTTTCTTCCTTCTAAGCTCATATGAGCTTAGTTTTTTTTCCCCCTCCTTCCAAGTATTTGAGGTGTAAACGTTGGTTGTCTTTTTTGGTGATCTTTCTTTTTCTTGGTGTAGATGTGTTCCTAAAGTTTCTAAGTGATATAATAGCAATTTTAGATGAGTAATATCTTTTTTAGAGGGCGAGGAAAGAAAATAAGAGAAAGAAATCAATTTGAATGCAATTTATTTTTAAAAAGGGATTTCTGAGCATCTTAAGAACAATTATTTTGAATTCTTTTTTAGGTAATTTCTGGTCTCTACTTCCTTGGGACTATACTAGAGGTGTACTGTATTCCTTGGATGGAGGTTTTTTCACAAATCTGTGATTCCTATACTTTGCATAAGTGTCTGCACATTTAAAAGCAATAATCTCTTATCCAGACTTTATGGGTTGATTTAACTAAGGGAAGACTCACCTGTGGGTAGGAACACAATGGAGTGTGCTGTGACCTAAGTCTGGTGATGCAAGGCACCTATGATGGGGGCTTGTGAAAACACAGGGTCTGGGGGTAAGGCAGTCTGTTTGGCCTAGGTCCCTAGGGTATACATCAGACAGCTCTGTGGTCCTTGGAGAGCATTGTAGGAGGTCCACAGAGGGTACAAGGACTCATGGTGTCTCAGTGGAGGTTCCAAGTCCACTGGGGACTAGGGCAAGCAGTGGTATTAACTGGAGCTGATGGAATGCACAGACTTTGCTGTGGAGGCCAGCTGCATGGGCCTATGTTGTGGCAGGGACTAGTTGCAGACACACATCATGGTGGGAGCCAGTCAGTCCCAGTACTCCCACTCTGGCTGGACAAAAGCCAGTCCCTCCAGCAGCCCCCTTGAAAAGCCAGAGCACTGGACGTATGAGAAGAGAAGGTGTGTACTGTCAATTTTCTCCTGATTGCTTTGTATTATGCCCATGAAGTGATGGGTAAATTCAACAAACTTTCATACCTACTTAGATGCAGCTCTGCTTGGCTTTGCACTTGTCTTGGCACTGCAATGTCTTAACTGGTTTCTTGAGTTCTCATAAAGACAACTTGGTCTGTATATTGTTAACTTAGTTGTCTCCCTGGGGGAATGAAGACCTGGGGTTTCCTATTCCACCATCCTGCTGATGTCAGTGGAGCAGGCACATTTTTCAAAAGACATTTTTCATTTTGTAAAAGTAAATTTTTATTTTACATAGTAAAATATCATTCTTTCTATATTTTCAACATTCACAATAGAGTGATGAAATCTATGTGGTCCTTCCATTTTCTTCCTGCTGAATGAATGAATGAATGAATGAATAAATGAATGGAAATTATGTAATGAAATCTGATTCCACATAATTCTCTGTATTAGGATCTTCCCAAACAAATAATTAACAATTTCTGTTTTAAAATTCTGTTTTTCCCTATACTCAAATTCCCAAAGAAGTGTCAACATTTAACCATACAATCAACAAGCATTTTGCTTTGTTTGCTGAAATGGAAATCATCTTGAAGGTCAATTATTTTTAAGGGCATATCATCTCTAAAATGAAAAAATAGAGAATTAGCAGATCTGATTTATAAATAGAAACATGCCAGTGTAATGTAACAAGTAATAAGTATTATATGTTCTAGGAAAATTTTGTAAGAAATATTTATAAAGCTTACCTTAATATTCAGAATTTCACTTGCTTTTTCTACCAGACACACAGTCACAACTGACAAAATGAGAAATTTCAACATAGTAAGCTGCAATCTAACTTTTACTTTAAATATGCATACATGTTAATTGTAAGGTATTGGCTAGTAGATATACACATCTCAAAAGCATCATCTATATTTGAGGAATATCTGTTTTGACAATGTTAATTTATATTATAGTTAAACAAAAGTAAATGTCCACATAGAATATTGCAAGTAGCATTCTCAGTATTTAATAACGCTCAAGAGTAAATATTGCTGAGTTTAATACTTTTCAGAATCTATTACAAAGCACCTTGTTTTCTATAGAGTTCCATAGCATATTTTTTCACACAAAACAAAGGAATATTTCTTTGACTACTGTATGTATTGCAAAATTCTAAGCCCTAAAAGAAAAGAGAAATTGCATTCATATTGCTTTCTCTTATTTTCTCTTTCTTTCCTTCCTCACTCTCTAAAACCCATATTATTCACCTAAAATTATTTAGAAATATACTATTATATACTATTATACTTTAGAAACCTCAGGACACATAAATATGCTTCTAAAAGTATGGAATTCATTGGAAAGCATCATATTCAGTTCGGCTCTCAGTAAACAAAACCATGTCTTCATTAGATACTAATTTTGGCAGAGCATATCGCATAATGTGATCAAGTAGTTTAAAGTAAGGGGTATCTGCTTTCAATTATAAAGTGATATAGAATTAAAGTACAATATATACACATTCTGGATAAGTGATTTAGGCCATTATGGTTTTTTGTCTTTTTAGAAGTCTTTAGAATTGATATTTTCAAGATTACTCTTTGGTATACTCACTGGAATAGAGGCATAGAAAAGATTCTCCCTGCTAAGATTAATACATTCATACAATATATGGCTAAGCTGAAGCAAAAAGTTCAAATATCTGAGGAGTAGAGGCATTTCTGATCATGAGTGTTTTAAGTGGAGGGAACCACTAAGATTATTTTTAGCAAAAACCCAAGGGAAATTGATCTTGGGCAATGAGTGGCAACCTATTTTATAACAATTAATAACCTAGCTCTTTGCAAAGGGATACAATTTTATTTTATTATTTTTAAGTGTATTTATTTATTTTGAGAAAGAGAGAGAGATGAGGGGCAGAGAGAGAGGGAGAGAGAGAATCTCAAGCAGGCTTCTCTTGGGATTCTCTCTCTCCCTCTCTCTCTGCCCCCTTCTACTCACATATACTCTCTCTACTGTTAAAATAACTATTGTTAAAATCCAGTAGGCACTCCTTTACGTTTAGTTTTTACAAATAATTTCCTCCTTCCTAGAGAAGTACTTCTTAGGAGAATAGGGAAATGTAAATTTTGGTAACCCAAATTCAATTTCACTGATAAGCAATTTTACTGATAAGCAAATTTTGATAATCCAAATTCAATTTCACTGATAACCCAAATTCAATTTCACTGATAAGCAATAAGAAATGATATGAAACACCTCTGAACTTATAAAATTAAAAAATGATTAAAAGTGCAAAAACTGACATGTAATTTTAAAAGAATTCTGTCTCTTGGTTAAAAAAAAAAGAATAAATTCTGCCTGAGATGGGCTGGTTAGGAGTCCCTCCCTCGTGTGACCATGTTGGTGTTTTGACTTGGCTTCTTGGCCAATGTGCTGTCATGACACCTCACATTTTCTTTCCTCTTTAGAGTTATAGGAAATTGCAGTCTATGACTCTTTCTTTTTCTTCATGCAGAATTTCCTTGTCCAGAAACTGAATGAATCATTGTCTTATTTTCTGGGACTCTCAGATACACAAGGGAATGACAATTGGCAATGGGTTGATCTGACACCTTACAAGGAAAATGTCAGGTAAGTGCTGAATCAGATTAATGAAGCATATGGCCTTGTTTATGTAGAAAATTTAGGGGAATTTTGTTAGTAGTGATAATTAATGCTAATATTTCCAATTATTACACTGAAAGCAGATTCTAACAGTAAGCTCTTATTAAATGCATGTATTATATCACTTAAATTTCATGAAAGCTTATTTTTTAGAACCCTTTTTATGGGTTAAAAAATTGAATAACTTGCCCAATGTCAATTAACTAGTAAGATGAGAAATTAGGTCTCAACTTCATGTCTGTCTAACTCCAAAGATGGTGATGCTCTCAGCCATTACACTTTACTGTTTCTAAACACACGTAGACACTTTAATCAAAATTTTCTCCAGTTAATACGATTTAAAATATCTGAGGCATAACTATGTTCAATTCTTATAGGATAATAATATAATAATAGTATTTATTTGTGGATTAAAAATCAGTTTAATTGTACGTTGTCTCATCTGATTCTCACACGTTTCATGATCTATTTGAAGACCTCAATATAATTCCTTTTTTTTAAATTTGAAAGTTTATTTATTTATTTTGAGAAAGAGAGAGAAAGAGTGAGTGGGGGAGGGTCAGAGAGAGAGAGGAGAGAGTGAAAATCCCAAGCAGGCTCTGTGCTGCCAGCTTAGAGCCCAATGTGAGGCTTGATACCATGAACCATGAGATCATGACCTGAGCCAAAGTTGGACATTCAACTAACTGAGCCACCCAGGCACCCCTGATTCCTATTTTTGTAGGTGAAGAATCTAATACCTGAGAGAATAAGTTACTTCCTTAAGATCATAGTGAGCCAGCAATAAAATCCAGTTTCAAATTCAAAAATAGGGTCCTACTCATACCCCCCACCTCCTACCATAGAGTGTATTCCTTGGAAGCAGAGTAACTTATTTTGAGACTCATTCTCCCTGACACTTGTTTAATGTAGTTCAATGAGAATAGAGAAACTAACTTAGAAACGTGACAAGAGTATACAAATGAGAAGTCAGCCTCTTTATTACATGCCACTAAGAGAGGAATTTTTTTAATAACTTAGGTTGGGATAAGGGCTCTGAATAGATGAGGAAGTGAAGATCAGAATCTGGGGGAAAGGAACAAGAACACTACTGCATACAAATTTTGCTGGGAGAGAGACAGAGGAGCAAGAGTAAAGGTATGTGTCCACACTTGGAGGTTTTGAGGAGGGCAGTATGAGAAGAGAGCAATCATTGGGATGTTCTTTCACTCTGAACTTTGTTGTTGAACCCTGACCCTACATACTTTCTAAACAATCACAATGCATTCATTGAAGTGTTTTACTTTTTTGTTTCTTTTTAGATTATGGCACCAGAACGAGCCCAATTTTTCTGCAGAGGAATGTGCTTCAATAGTTTTCTGGGAAAATAGAGGGTGGGGCTGGAATGATGTTTTCTGTGATAGTAAGAGAAATTCAATATGTGAGATGAGGAAGATTTATCTCTGAATGTAACTTTATTCACTGACACCTTTAAAGTTAAGACCTATCATAAAATGATAATTTCCTCTTCCAATTTATGTATAATCTTTATCACAGAGGTCATGGAAATATTCAGATGCCTTTCTGCCTTCAATCATCCCCCTTCTAGTTTCTTCTTTTTCACTAATGATAAAATGAACTCTTCCTTCCTTTGTTTTCTCTTTGTTAGTCATTTTTCCCTTTCTTCATATTTCTTTTTACAAATGCTCCTCGTGCCAGAGATTGTACTATTTTGTCTGTGAGAAGATTCACAACAAAGTAGCTTTTGAAAATTATGAATTTCTTTCACCAAAATGCTACGTAAAAGCCCTTTTGGCCAAGATGGTGACTGGGGCCACAATCACTGGAAGGCTTGGCAAGAGCTGAAGGATTTACTTTCCAGACAGTTTACTCACGTGGCAATTAGATATTGGCTATTGGTAGGAAGCCTCAGTTGTTCACTGCAGAGGTCTCTCCTTAGGGTTATTTGAGTGTCCTCACAATATGTTGGCTGGCTCCCACCAGAGCAAGTAATCCAAAGAGCAAGAGAGAGCAGCAATGTCTTTTATGATCTAGCTTCAAAAGTCAAACACCATAATTCCATTTGTCACACAGACCAAACCTGATATAACAAAGAAGAGGACTGGGGCACCTGGGTGGCTCAGTGGGTTGAGTGTCCAACCAGCTCAGGTCATGATCTCATAGTTTGTGAGTTCTGACCCCACATCAGGCTCTGTGCTGATAGCTTGGAGCCTGGAGCTGGCTTCAGATTCTGTGTCTCCCTTTCTTTCTGTCCCTCCCCTGCTCATGCCCTCTCTCTCTCAAAAATAAATAAACATTAAAAAATTTAAAAAATTAAATAAAGAAAAGGACTATCCAAAGATATGAACACCAGAGGTGAGAATTATTGAGGGCAACCTTGGAGTCTGGCTGTCATACCGGAATTTTCTTAAAAAGATACAAAATATGTATTCCAAGAAGCAAAATAATTAAAAATTCTTCTACAATAAAAATATAAAACTCATATTTATCAAAACAATATAAAGAAAAAGGTTGTAAGATTTATTTTTTAAAGTAATTTATATACCCAATGGGAGTTTGAACTCACAACTACGAGATCAAGAGCTGCATGCTCTACTGACTGAGTCAGCCAGGGGCCCTGAAGATATTTTAAATACTTATAACTAATACAGTATTAGTACTGCATGAGAACATATAAACAGCTGTCAAAATCAATTATAAAAGACATAATTTGGGCAAAATACTTAAAAACCATTTTACAGAAGAAGAAATAGAGAATTCAATAAATGTGTTTTTATAGAGATGCTCAGCTCCACTAATAATTTGAGAACTGTCAATCCAGACTACAATAATATACTATTTCATATCCATTTTAATGGTTAAAATGAAGAAACATAACACCAAGAGTTGGAGGAGATATAGGCAAATGGTATCTCTTATACTTTGCTGACTTGAGCTTATACTGGTACAACCATATTGGAAAATAGATAAATCTACATTTTTTTCTTATATTAAACATCAGCTAACAAATGCTGTGTTGAGGGAGATCTAAGTCTATGAAATGTGGATACTGGAATGAAGGGTTATTCTGTGGGGATAACTTTAACTAGGGAGACTGTCTGCATTGTATGCTTATATAATTTAGGCACATATATGGTAAAAGTGAAAACAAAACAGGAGTTAGATAAACATAATTCTCAATATAATGGTTACATTTGGATGGTAGGCAGGGATTGGGAGGAGCACACAGCCATGTGATAGAGTTCCTGATTTTGTATTGGGCAGTGATAATTATATAATAAACACCAAACAGGGACACCTGGATGGCTGAGTTGGTTAAGTGTCCAACTCTTGGTTTCTGCACAGGCCATGATCTCATGATTTGTGAGTTCAAATCCCACATTGGGCTCTGTGCTGACAATTCAAAGACTGCTGGGATTTGCTCTCTCCCTCTTTTTCTGCCCCTCCCCTGCTCTTTCTCTCTCAAAATAAATAATTAAACTTAAAAAAAAAACCAAAATAAAGCAAGAATATTAAGAAGATAATGTATTATGAATCTCAAATTATGATTAAAACATTTTTGTGAACCTAAAGTCCAAATATAAAAAATCCTTAATTAGAGTCTAGATTAATGAAAGTTGGGAGTTCTTGACTGATATCTTTGAATTCAAGATCACACTGAAGTAGCAGTGATCCCGGACTCCCAAAGCTGTTGCTGCCATGCCACTGTCATCACAATTGACTCTCCCCTCACAAGAGGCTAGATGTTAGACTACTCAATCTAGCCCTAGTGATTACATCCAGAAATTCATAATTTATGACCTTGACTATCAGCAGAAACATCAGCAGGAAATTCTCTCCTGCTTTATTTTTACTTCCAAGTTTCACACTATTTCGTTTAATTGGTGGTTAAAAATTTTCATGAAGAAAGTAGTTGGAAGGGAATCTGAAAAATGTAGCTCTTAGCTTCCCGGATTTTGAAGCACTGGTAAGCGCATTGAAGGAGGTGGGTATGGATGCTGAGGGCTGCTCTAATAAAATGCTACAGAAATCCAGGCTGGGAAATCCAAATCAAGACACCAGCATGATCGCATTTTGGTGAGAGTCCTCCTCCTAGTTCATAGCCTGTACCTTATCATGGTCTTTAGTCTAGGGGTCCCTCTAGAGCCTCTTTTATAAAGCGCTAATTCCACTCAAGAGGACTCCATTCTCATGACCTAAGCACCTTCCAAAGGTCCCATCTTCTAATACCATACTCTTTGAGTATTAGTATTTCACCATATGAATTGATAGGGACACAAACATTCAGATCATAGTGTTTAGGTAAATATTTCTTAGATGTTTGGTTTAAATTTATCCATAAAGTTTTCCAGACTTGCTGCCTATTTCAGTCTATTTGGACTACATTTTCCTTTTATTTTTCCCTACAAATTTTAGACTTAATAAATTTAATTTTTATTTTCTAGAAAACCATTTATCTCACATTAATTTTTTTGAGCAGAGAACATACTTTATTGAAAAATAGATATGGAACAGCACATTCTACCACTTGTGGGGCAGGGTTAGCTTTGGTACAGCCCCTTTACCCTTAAGAAAACCCTCAGTGAACTTGCTTTTGGAAAAACTTTAACAGTGACACTGAAACTGGTTAAGTCTGCCTAAAATTACCTCCCAACAAACTACTGTGAGTATAAGTACTAACAGAGATGACAAGAGAAAGGCACAAATGACCAGAGTCAGGAATGTGGGGGCTCCACATAAAAGACAGCAGTGGTGTAGAAGACCAGGTCGGGAAGATGGCATGTCATATCTCGAAAGCTTCCCATCAAAAAGTTGTAAGGGGCTGGAGAGAAGTTAAAGGGAGAACCTTTTTCTTTGCTTGAACACCAAAAAATAGGAAACCAGAGAAGAGGGGGAATAGTGACACATCCCCAAAAGGAAATGGAAGGGGGGTTCTTGGAAGAGCATGGCCACTTTAGTTCAAGAGGGAGGGTGAGGCACTGTTAAAGAGAAGTGAACCTTGGTGGGAATGACCTATTGAGTCTCGGGCTGAGGTCTGGAAATCATTTGCAATCATTTCCTACCTCTCCAAGGATGTTCAGACAAAAATCAGTACAACTTAGATGGAGTTACAGGTGTGCTACATCAGACTGGGGAAAAGATTTCTGCAGTCTAATGAACTTGTTAACATGCAGCATGAAAGGGAACCGAATATTATTTTTGCACCTGCAAATGTAAAAGGATCTAGGGAGTTATTAAGAGAGAAGAAAGCATTTATGACTGGGTACTTTCTGGTGAGGCAAAAAGGAGTATTTGTTTCCTTCCACCAAGACACAGTTCACTTGAAGACAGTACAGAATCACCACCTCTTAATTGTCCTCTTCATCTCATTCAGATAGATTATGTGCTTTTACCAAGACTAGTCCTTGGAAGAGACTTAAAAAAATATCTCTCTCTGGTCAGCCTTGACACTGATTAAAAACAAGTCTTTCAATAAAAATGGAGGGAACAATAAAAGTGAGATAAAACCAAAGGGAATGGACCCCTTCCAGTATGCACACAGTCAGAAGTGTTACTTGTTCTCTGCTCTTCAAAAAAAAGTAAACACATGTAAGGAGGAATTGGAAAGGTCCTTGTGGTGGCAGCCATTATTTGGAAGTCTGGTGACCAGGAAGTAAGAAGCACTGTTTCAAAGTTTAGAAGACACAACACAAACTCATGGGGTTAGGGGGTGTGAGGAGAACCACTGACTGGACAGGTACAGTACCAAACAGAACACCATGGGTCAGTGCTATGAGGGATCTGCACTTAAGTCTACCAGAGATCCCATCCAGGCAGCCTCACTGAGGCTGAAATCACAGTTCCTCAGAACCAGTGTCTGCAGTGTGCCACCAGGGTCAAAGCCAGGACAGTCCTGGGGAGGTTGGTCTTCCCCTAAAATACTGTATTTACCAATCACAAGAGCTACAGAAATGACAGACGGACCCTTAGGGTAGAGATTCCTACTGCTGGGGTTCACTGGCTCCAGAGTGGTACATTGTAAAGAGCTTGGATCCATGGTTTTATTGGAGTTGGATCTTTTGGCCTCTTTAGCTCTCCACACATCTGTCAGGTTCTATCTCTTTAAAACTAGGTGTTTTCCTTTCCAATAGTTGAGCATCTGAGGGTTTGTAGCGTGTTGACAATGTCCACAGGATTCACAGCTGTCTCCTGGCTAATTTCTTTGCTAGAAATCTCTTTGCCTTGGAAATAATGCAGGTAATGGAGAAGCACTTCTTTCCAGTAACTGCCATAGCTTATGACCCTCATATTGGAAAGTGGACGTTCTGGGGAGTCAAGTTTTTCTTCCACTTTGGAAAGCAAATAACTGAAATTAATGAGCATCTTGCCATAGCCCTGTCTGCTGTACTGAGGCATAATAAGGATACAGGATACATTATAATTGAGAAATGAATTCTTTTCCTTGGAAAAATATCCAATCAGGTGACAGCTGGTGTTGTCCACTTCTGTCATAACATAGAACAGAAAGGGTTCCACATCATAATATAATGCCTGTGCTCCAAAAAATAGCTTGGCCAACAGGCATAGGTTTGGGTAGTAACCTTTGTTTTTCTCACAGTCTACTTGATGTCCCAGTCGTGCATGTTCTTCGGGATAGAAAGATGGTACCAAGTATTTAGCTCATAACCACCAAAAGCAATTGTTTTAATTATGTTGCTCCCCTCTGTGATTTGGCCTTGCAGCCTTAACTTGTCCAAATCCTCTGAAGCCTGGGCTCATGCTGTTTGGAAAAGATGTAAGTCATACTCACTATTCAGGTTTCCCAAGAGAGTTTCTCAAGTGGTTAAAAAGGGGTTTGTTATGAATAACAGAAGATGTAGGGTAGTTAGAAAGCACTAACTTTTAGCTGTTTCTAAAGTTGAGCTGAAAATACCTTCCCGAAACATTCACACATTTGAGTTCAAGTTGGTTGCTGAAGAAACATTTCACTACATGAAACCCCCAACTAATTACCCCCCTGCACTTTGAGCTCATCTCAGTGTGAGATATTTTCCCCAGTTTTCATTATATTTGCCTTCGACTTGAGTTTGAAAGCAAGTAGATTTGAGTCACATAAAGCACTTCAATTTGAATTTCTGAAATTGAATCCTCTGAAAAATGGGACATTTAGATCAGATCAATGTTTTCCCATCCAAACTGTATTGCAAAGTAATTTTCAATGATAATAGGTCAGAGGAAGTAGGGATAGACAGCCAAGGAGGAAGTGAAGGAAGTCTGGATTCAGGTGGTAATATTTGAACTTGGTTGACCTTAGACCAGGCCGAGGACCACTTCTAGTTCTACAAGTTGGTGATTTTGTAAACTCTACCTTAAGCTCTATTATTCATTTATTTAAAAAAATTTAAATGTTTATTTATTTTTGAGAGAGAGACAGATTGTGAGTGGGGGAGGGGCAGAGAGAGACACACAGAATCCAAAGCAGCTCCAGACTCTGAGCTGTCAGCACAGATCCCAACGTGGGACTCGAACTCACAAACCAAGAGATCACCACCTGAGCCAAAGTCAGACTCTCAACCAACTGAGCTACCTAGGCACCCCTACTGTGAGCTCTTTTAAAATAGTTTTGGTGAATTATATGATATTGAGATATTGGTATTGAAAATAAATTTCTCAGTATATAAAAGGCAAGTAAAGTTAAAGATATATTTGTGTTTAGAGGGGCCAAATGTTGAAATATGCATCTCTACTTTGAATTTTCACTTTCCTTTTAGAAATGTCTATTACTTCCAAAATAGTTATTCAGGGCAATGATGAATTTGTACCAAAAGCTTAGAAAATTATTCAACATTAGAGAACTCATGCTAAAGAAATTCCCCTGAATACAGTTACTACTCATTATTAAATTACTGTTTTCTTATATAAAACTTACATTTTCCTTTATAAAGTTTTCTCTTAAGGAAATCAGTGTGGCAAAATTTCCTGTAAGTGCTCATTCCTTGCCTTGCATAGGAATATGCCCTGCATAAGATAGACTTCATGCTAAAGGAAATCCTTAGCTTAAATATCATCTCTTCTGAAACTTTTCCTAAGTAGGACTGGTCATTATGTTTTTTATGTGCATATAGTATTCTGTTCCTACTTTCTTAATTTGGCATATGTGCTTGGCATATGTGCTTGCATTAGGATTATTTGTTTGTCATTTCTACTAGACAGCTTGGAGGAACAAAGCCCTATTTATTTTTTCTGTATTTTGTATCAATGTTTTTTACATTGTAGTTAGTTAACATATAGTAAAATATTGATTCCAGGAGTAGAATTTAGTGATTCTCCACTTACATACAACACCCAATGCTTATCACAAGTAAAACTTCTTATTGTTCTTTTTTTTTTAATTTTTAATGCTTTTTAAAAATTTATTTTTGAGAGACAGAGAGAGACAGCGTGAGCAGGGGAGGGTCAGAGAGAGAGGGAGATACAGAATCTGAAGCAGGCTCCAGGCTCTGAGCTAGCTGTCAGCACAGAGCCCGATGTGGGGCTTGAACCCACAAATCGTGAGATCACGACCTGAGCCGAAGTCAGATGCTTATCCGACGGAGCCACCCAGGCGTTCCTTATTGTTCTCTTTTAAAAATTAATTAATTTATTTTGAGAGAGAAAGAGTACATTTGCATGTGAGTGGGGAGGAACAGAGAGACTAGGAGAGAGAGAATCCCAAGTAGGCTTCACCCTGTCAGCGGAACCTCAGGGCTCAGTCCCATGACCCTGGTATTATGACGGGAGCAAAGATGAGAGTCAGCCACTTAACTGAGCCACCCAGGTGCCCTAATGCTCTTAATTTTCTAATCAGGAAATTACAAGGATTGGGGAGCTGTGAGTCAGGAATGAAGGATGTAGACCTTATTTCTTATTTATTATAAATTACTATATCACAATGCACAAAGGATTTCTGCATTATATATCACACTAATAAAACAAATTACCTAATCATTTAGTACATATTAAACATACTAGCTGAGTTATATGCAAATGTTGCACAATAGGAATTATGTTATCCTTCATTGCAATGAAAATACTACAATGTAAGAAAAAAAAATCATCCATCTAAATTGAGCCTGGATTAATTACACCTCAAAATGTCTAGAAGAAGAAAGATTATAAACAGCTAAACAACTGGAGAAAGCACTGGAAAGTTAGTACATTTAGTACTTTTAGTACATGGTACATTTCACCAGGGTTTATGAGCAACATAAATAGTTTTTGCTATGATGTATGCAGATTCCAGCAAGATTTCTCCCTTTGATTAGAAATTTTGGATAAGAATTTTGCAGAATGCTTTAGTAAATATTTGGGTATTGGAACTTTATATAGGAAGAGATACCTGTATATTGAAGCCATGTATAGTTAATACAAGTTAGAGTTATTTTATTTGACAAATTAAACCTTTTATCATTATGGTATCACTTTTTAGAAATGTTTATTTTGAGAGAGAGAGAGAGAGACAGAGAGAGAGAGAGAAAGGGGAGAGAGGGAGAATCCCAAGCAGGCTCTTTGCTGTCAGTATGGAGCCCAATGCAGAGCTTGATCCTATGAACTATGAGATCATAACCTGAGCTGAAATCGAGTCAAATGCTCAAATGACTGAGCCACCCAAGTGCCCCTCATTATGCATGTTTATGTACCAGATATTTTATTTGAGAAATAAGTGAAGTCCCATGGTCCCCTGTTAGGTTTCTTCTTTTAGACCTATGAGTGAAAACATATGGTATCTGTCCTCTGCCTGACTTTATTTGAGAAGTACTTGAAGTCCAGAATTGTCTTTAGCTTAAGATATGTACAGAAAAAATAGACAGCTGAGAGATTCTAGATATTGTATATAGCACTTAGAAATAGTACCTATGTACTGATTTTGCTTCTCCTGTTTGTGAAAAACTGTTCAATATACAACCCAAAATCTCAGTAGCTTTTTTGACATAGGAAATTGCTCCATAGGGGAAAAAGTAATTCCCAAATCCTGCATTTAGTTTCTGTACTTCTAGCAAGTGTGACTTTGGCCAAGTAATTTCAAACTTGCCCAAGTTTATACCACATTATACCAGTAATACTTAAATGTTTAAAAATTTTAAAAAATTTTAAATAATTTTTAGTTGTAAAATATACATAACAGAATTTATCCTCTTAACTATTTTAAGTGTACAATTCAGCAGTATTAGTCCATTCACATTGTTGTGCAACCAATGTCCTGAACTCCTTTTATGTTGCAAAACTAAAACTCTATCCACTGAACAACTGTCCATTTTCCTCTCTTCTTAATCTCTGACAACCACCATTCTATTTTCTGTCTCTATTGATGCCTTCAACTACTCTAGGTACCTCGTATAAATGGAGTCATATGGTATTTCTCTTTAATGACTGGCTTATTTCACTTAGCATGGCATCCTCAAGGTTCTTCCATGTTGTAACATGGGGCAGGATTTCCTTCCCTTTTAAGACCTAAGAATATTCCATTGTATGTGTATACCACAGTTTGTTTATCTATTTATCCATTAATGGACACTTGAGTTACTTCTATGTTTTAGCTATTGTGAATAATACTGCAATGGATATAGGTATATAAATACCTCTTAAAGACCCTGATTTTAATTATTTGGGGTATATACCCAGAGTGGAATTTCCAAATCATATGGTAGCTTCATTTTTTTAAGTTTTTGAGGAACTTGTACTGTTTTCTATAGTGGTTGCACCATTTTACATCCCTACCAATCATAGTCAAAGGTTCTAATTTCTCTACATCCTTGCCAACACAATTTCCTATCTTCCTTCCTTCTTTCCTTCCTTTTCTCTTTCTTTCTATTTCCATTTTCCTAATGATTAGTGTTGAGCATTTTTTCAAGTGCCCGTTAGCCATTGATTTAAGTTTTTATTTAAATTCCAGTTAGTTAATATACAGTGACATATTAGTTTCAGGTGTACAATATTCAACACTTCTATACAATACCTGGTGTTCATCATAACAAGTGCACTCTCCTTGTCACTTATTTAACCTTTTACCCCACCTACCTCTCTTCTGATAACCATTAATTTGTTCTTTATAGTTCAGAATCCGTTGGTTTGCCTCTCTTTTTTCTCTTTGCTCATTTGTTTCTTAAATTCCACATATGAATGAAATCATGTTGTATTCGTCTTTTTCTAACTGATTTATTTTTCTTAGCATAGTACTTTCTAGCTCCTTCCATGTTGTTGCAAATGGCAAGTTTTCATTTTTTTTTTTATGGCTGAGTAATACTTATTTTTCTTAGCATAGTACTTTCTAGCTCCTTCCATGTTGTTGCAAATGGCAAGTTTTCATTCTTTTTTATGGCTGAGTAATACTCCATTGTATATGTATATCACATCTTCTTTACCCATTTATCAATCAATGGGCACTTTGGCTATTTCCATAAGTTGGCTATTGTAGATAGTGCTGCTATAAACCTTGGGGTAGATGTATTCCTTTGAATTAGTATTTTTGTTTCTTTGAGTAAATACCTAGTAGTGCAATTGCTAGATCATAGGGTAGTTCTATTTTTAGCTTTTTGAGGAACCTGCATACTGTTTTCCACAGTGGCTGCATCAGTTTGCATCCCTACCAACAGTATAAGAGAGGCCCCCTTTCTCTGTTTCCTTGCCTACACCTGCTGTTTCTTTCTTTCTTGTTCTTCTTTTCTTTTCTTTTTTTTCTTAGAGAAGAGTACAAGCAGGGAAGGGACAGAGGAAGAGGAAAAGAGAGAATCTCAACCAGGCTCCATGTGCAGCACAGAGCCTGACTTGGGGCTCAATCTCATGAACCATGAGATCATGACCAGAGCTGAAATCAAGCGTTGGACCTTAACTGACTGAGTCACCAAGGCACACCATCTTGTGTTTTTTATTTTAGCCATTTTGACAGGTGTGAGGTGATATTTCATAGTTTTGATTTGTATTTCCCTGACAATGAATGATATTGAGTATCTTTTCAGGTGTCTGTTAGCCATATGGATGTCTTCTTTGGATAAATGTCTATTCATGTCTTCTGCTCATTTTTAAATTGGGTTATTCTTGTAGATTTTGGATACTAGCCAAATATGTCATTTGCAACTATCTTTTCTCATTCTGTTGGTTGCCTATTAGTTTTCTTGACTGTTTCCTTTGTAGTGCAGAAGCTTTTTATCTTGATGAGGTCCCAAATGTTCATTTTTGCTCTTGAGTCTCTTGCCTTTGGGGATGGTCGAGTAGGAAATTGCTGCGGTTGAGGTCAAGGAGGCTGTTTCCTGCTTTCTCCTCTAGGGTTTTGATGGCTTTCTGTCTCACATTCAGGTCCTTCATCCATTTTGTGTTTATTTTTGTATATGGTGTAAGAAAGTGGTCTAGTTTCATTTTTCTGCATGGCATATCAGATAAAGGGCTAGTATCCAAAATCTACAAGGAACTCCCTTGTCTGAGGAAATCCTTAGCATTCTACAGCCTGCTGCCCCAGACCTGATCACGGCCAACAGCCCACATCCCTCCTGCAGCCTGCCCCCGCCCCCCATCCATTCCTGTTTAATGGTGTAGAAGTCCACGTGCGTAACTGCCCAACTGGCACTTCAGTCCTATTTTAGCCCTATGGCTCCAAATGTATAAATTTCAATAAAATGATCATGATTTTTGTGAAAAAAACAAACAAACAAACAAAAAAAAAACAAAAAACAAAAATCTATAAGTAACTCACCTAACTCCACACCCGGAAAATCGAATAATCCAGTGAAGAAATGGGCAGATGACATGAATAGACACTTCTCCAAAGAGGACATTCAGATGACCAACAGACCCATGAAACGATGCTCAGTGTCACTCATCATCAGGGAAATACAAATCAAAACCACACTGAGATATTACCTCATGCCAGTCAGAGTGGCTAAAATGAACAAATCAAGAGACTATAGATGCTGGCAAGGATGTGGAGAAACGGGCACACTCCTATGCTGTTGGTGGAAATGTAAACTGGTACAGCCGCTCTGGAAAACAGTGTGGAGGTTCCTCAAAAAACTATCCATAGAACTCCCTTATGACCCAGCAATAGCACAGCTGGGGATTTACCCAAGGGATACAGAAGTGCTGATGCATAGGGGCACATGTACCCCAATATTCATAGGGGAAGCGGGGTGATGGTCATGGAGGAAGGCACTTGTGGGGAAGAACACTGGGTGTCATATGGAAACCGACTTGACAATAAACTATAAAAAAATAAATTGGGTTATTTGTTTTTGGGGTGTTGAGTTTTGTAAGTTCTTTATGCATTTTGGATACTAACCCTTTGTAATTTGCAAATATCTCCTTCCATATCATAGTTTGCTATTTAGTTTTGTTGAATGTTTTCTTTGCTGTGCAAAAGCTTTTTATTTTGTTGAAGTCCAATGGTTTATTTTTGCTTTTGTTTCTCTTACCCCAGGAGACATATCTAGATAGAAGTTGCTAGGTGAATGTCAAAGAGGTTACTGCCTGTGTCTCCTCTAGAATTTTTATGGTTTCTTATCTCACATTTAGGCCTTTAATATATTTTGAATTTATTTTGTGTGTGGTATAAGAAAGTGGTCCAGTTTCATTCTTTTGCATGTTACTGTCCAGTTTCCCCCATACCATTTGTTGAAGAGGCTGTGTTTTTCCCATTGGATATTCTTTCCTGCTTTACATTAAAAAGAAAAGTGAAAGGACTCAAATAAATAAAATCACAATGAGAAAAGAAATAACAACCAACATCACAGAAACACAGACAATTATAAGAGAATATTATGAAAAACTATAAGCTAACAAATTGGACAACCTGGAAGAAATGGATAAATTCCTAGAAACATAGAAACTATTAAAATCAAAAACAGGAAGAAATACACAATTTGAATAGGCTGGCAGCCAGCAAAGAAATGGAATCCATAATCACAAACCCCCAACAAACTAAAGTCCAGAGCTAGATGGCTTCACAGGTGAATTCTACCAAATATTTAAAGAAGAATTAAAACCTATTCCCCTCAAATGATTCACAAAAATAGAAAAGGAAGGAAAAGTCCCAAACTCATTCTAAGAAGCCAGCATTACCCAGCTCAAGATTCCACTCAAAGGGAGAATTACAGGCCAATATCCCTGCTGAATACAGATGCAAAATTCTCAGTTATATACTAGCAAACAGAACCCAACAATGCATTAAAGAAATCAGTCACCATAATCAAGTGGGATTTATTCCTGAGTTGCAAGGGTGGTTCAATGTCCACAAATCAATGTGATACACCACATTAATGAAAGAAAGGATAAGAACCATATGATCATTTCAATAGATTTAGAAAAACCATTTGACAAAGTACAGCAGCCATTCATGAAAAAAGCCCTCAACACAGTAGTTTTAGAGGGAACATACCTCAAAATAATAAAGACCACATATGAAAAACCCACCACTAGCAGCATAATCAGTGGTGAAAAACAGAGCTTCCACTCTAAGATCAGGAACAAGACAGGGATGTCCACTCTCACCACTGTTATTTTTCATAG
This sequence comes from Suricata suricatta, assembly GCF_006229205.1. Lineage (NCBI taxonomy): Eukaryota > Metazoa > Chordata > Mammalia > Carnivora > Herpestidae > Suricata > Suricata suricatta. The sequence continues at coordinate 96,708,989 of NC_043709.1, forward strand.
TACTGGAAGACCTAGCCCTAGCAGTCAGACAAGAAGAAGAAATAAAAGGCATCCAAATCACCAAGAAATCAAACTTTCACTCTTTGCAGATGACATGATCCTGCATGTGGAAAACCCAGAAGACTCCACCAAAAAATTACTAGAACTGATAAATGAATTCAGTAAAGTTGCAGGATATAAAATCAACCTACAGAAATCTGCTGCATTTCTATACATCAATAATGAAACACCAGCAAGAGAAATTAAGAAATAAATCCCATTTACAGTTGCACCAAAGACAATAATTAGGAATAAACCTAACAAAGAGGTGAAAGACCTATACTATAAAAGCTATAAAACACTGAGGAAAGAAATTGAAGATGACTTGAAGAAATGGAAAGGCATTCTATGCTCATGGACTGGAAGAACAAATATTATTAAAATGTTTATACTACCCAAGGCAATCTACACAATTAATTCAATCCCTATCAAAATACCAACAGTATTTTTCACAGAGCGGGAACAAACAATTCTGATTTGTATGGAACCACGAAAGACCCTGAATAGCTAAAGCAACCTTGAAAAAGCCAAACAAAGCTATAGGCATCACAATTAAGTCTTCAAGTTACATTACAAAGCTTTAGTGATCAAAACAGTATGATGCTGGAACAAAAATAGACATAGATCAATGAAACAGAATTGAAAACCCAGAAATGAACCCACAATGATATGGTCAATTAATCTTGACAAATCCATTGATGATTTAAGACATTAAAAATACATTTCATTTGGCTTTTAATAGTTGTCTGTCTCAAAAGAGTTGGTCTAGTTTATCAACTCTGCAAATGACTGGATATGGAAGTCTAGATATCTAATATTTTACTAGGACAAGAAGATATTTTGAACCTTTCTGTAGTGGGCCAAATAATGGGCCCCAAAGATGTTCACATGCTAAACCCAGGAACCTATGAGTATGTCACAGTTCTATAGGGTAAGGGGTTTTGGAGCATTAATAAATTAAGGATTTTGAGACAGAGATTATCCTGGATTATCTGGGTGGGTCTAATGGATTCAAAGTGGTCCTTATAAGAGAAAAGTAGAGGACTCAGAACCAGGGAAGATGTGATGAAAAAAATAGGGGTCAGAGAGAGAGAGTTGAAAATACTACACTCCTGGATTTGAAGATGGAGGTACCGACCATGGATCAAGGAATGTAGGTGGTTTCTAGAAGCTGGAAAAGGCAAGGAAATGGATTTACCTCTAGAACCCCCAAAGGATTACAGCTCAGCCAACTCATTCTAAACTTCTGATCTTTAGAACTATAAAATAAAAATTTATGTTGTTTTAAGTCATAGAGTTTGTAACCATTTATTACAGTAGCATTAGGGAACTAATGCACTTCCTCTGAATTTTGGTTTGGGTGTTGTCAAGGGCTCAAGCAGAGCTGGCAAGAGAACTAAGCTGCCAGGTGTTGAAATAGCTGATTAAAACAAATCAGAATAAGAGTAACAGTAAAGGTTTAATCACTTACTGTGGTGGTGTAAACAAGAGGCTGAATCAGAGTAAGTGCTGAATACCCCCTGTTCCATTTTCCCTCATGTAACAGCATGCTGGTTGAGGATCAGGTGGATCAGCACAGATGTGGGAGCCATCCTACTGTTGACTGAGCCTAGAACAAAAGACCCCTATAGTTTTACGGACTCTGGGGCTGAGGAGAGTTTGAGGGAGAAAGGCTAGTAGTGGGAAATACTGACAACTGAGTCAGGGTGGGGAAAAGTATCTTCAAGGTATACTCCTTCCCTGATGAGAATGGTCTGGCTGAGATGCCTAAAGAAGACCTTGAATGAAGGCCCTTGCTAGAGAGAGCTAGAAATGGAGGCCTCCAGGCTAGAAATGCAAATAAGTATAAGAGGATGGCCAGCCACGAGGGTTGGGCATCCTTGACTGCAACTTCCCTTAGAGACTGTAATACCCTGGATGTGCACCAAGTCTGCTGTGGCAAGAGCAGCTTTCTCTCATGAGAACTTCCTGGTAAAGTCTTCGTGATTGCTTATGGCCAGGCCTGAAAACTTACACATAGATGTTGTGGCCAGGAACCAGACTTCTCAATGATGGTGCTTATCTTGAGTTAAAGAGAGCTCTTACTTATGGACAAGTATTACTGATTAACAAGTTCCATTTTGGGGAGACTCATTCTAAACTTCTTCAATATCTTGTCACTGACCCATTAGAGGAGACTTGATTGGTGTTTTGCGGTAGAGAAGAACCTCAAAATAACCAAGGTCACACTTCTTCCAGTCCAGTTATAAAAGATGTGGATAAACAGCAAATGTAAATCTATTTAAAAAAGAATATTTAATATTTATTATACAACCGAGTATTTGAGTAGCATTTTCTGTTCAAATCTGCTTTCTGCGTATTTCTTAATGTCTAACTTATAATACTAGCAGATTTTCTAGATACAATTAGTTCCAGACTTGTTATTGTCAGTTCAAACTCTTGAGCAAGAAAATTTACTCTTTCCTTTAAATAGCAGGCATACACCTTTATTGAGGAATCCAGAGATGTTTTCTGAGAACAGAAGCTCTGGGTAATTTAATTTATTGATTCGTGGATTACACCAGAGGAACATCAGAGGTATACACTAGGAAAAACTCTTACCCATTGAAAGGAGGTCAAGTCACAAGGAACAGTATTCACTGTTTGAACAATGTATACATTTTCCCTCCACACTTGCCAGTCTATCTAGGATTTTCTCTCTTGATCTTTTGTTTTTGTATTTGTACCTGGTCAGGGTCAAAAAATCTTTGGCTGTCTCCATTTGTGACCTGAGACCAAATCTGCTCTTGCTTTATATTAATTTGGCACCCTGCCCATGTTTTTATGTTGTTATTTATTTTAATTTTGTTTATTAATTTATTTCGAGAGAGAGCGAGAGAGAGAGCGAGAGAGAGAGAGCGAGCGAGCGAGAGAGAGGACAGAGAATTCCAAGCAGGCTTCACACTGTCAGTGCAGAGCCCAGTGCAGGGCTCGAACTCACGAACCATGATATCATGACCTGAGCCGAGATCAAGAGTTGGATGCCTCACCAATTGAGCCACCCCAGTGCCCCTGTTATTTATTTTCATTTATTTTCACTTTGGCATCCCCCCTGTTTTTAGTTTTTCCACTCCCCTCAGTACCCAGAGGGCAAATCTATACCTGAAGCTAATGTAACATTGTGTGTCAATTATACTAAAAAAATAAAAAATAAAAGAGGATGAAGAATAGATGAGCAAGTTGCAAAATGGGACTGTTAGTTGGTCTATTACATGACTTGGAGGAGAGATGTCTTTGCCCTTTTGTTTCGACCATAAATTTGTCACAAGCCTTTGGTTTATTGCATCATCTGTTACCAAGGGGAACTGAAAACTGATAGTGACGTTGCGGAATCTGCTCTTCCTTTTTCCTGAATAGCTGTTGAGTTTACTGAACCCTAAAGGAATTTGTAGTATTTCTAGCTTGTTTCTGGGTTTTCATTTTATCAGTGACTCTTCCTCCATTTGAAAAGTCCCATCAAGAAATGAACTCATATTATTCAAGTTTCTGTATATTCAATGCTACTCCCCTGAGAATGTGCTTTAATGTTTTTTTTTTAATTTTTGATACAGAGAGAGAGCACGAGAGGGGGAGGGGCAGAGAGAGAGGGAGACACAGAATCTGAAGCAGGCTCCAGGCTCTGAGCTAGCTGTCTGCACAGAGCCCGACACGGGGCTCGAACCCACAAACATGAGATCTGACCCGAGCCGAAGCCGGCTGCTCAACTGACTGAGCCACCCAGGCGCCCCTGAGAATGTGCTGTAATCAATGATTTGGGGTAAGAGAAAGGGTCCATAAGTTAGACTCACCAAGTCATTGATACTGAAGACATGGAACCTGCCTCTGACATTCCAAAAATCTTGTGTCACCCTTACTTGTTTTAGTAATTCTACTGGTCTTTAGCCAAGGAAATCATGAAATATTTTTCCAACATGGGCTTCATCTTAACCTTGACTCATGAATACTAATTAACAATCTTCTCAGTCCTTGAAACTTTAAGAACTCTGTCTTTGCAAGGATATCCCACACTACAAAATATTCATGGATCCCATGCTGATCCCTTATTATTTCCTTCCTTAAACTAACTCATATCTGTGAAATTGAACTCTTGCTTATCATCCTAGAGTGAGATGACTTACATTTTCTCCTAATACATTTACTTCATGGGCACAATTTCCGATGGGAATTTACCATGAAGAAAATTATAAGAATAGCAATAGATGTGAATGTTTATTCATGCATGGAAATATATAAACTAATTATATTTATGTCATATACATGCTTATCTTCTGCAAGATCTAACATGGTAATTGAATAGAGAAATTTAATGGGAAACACCAGGTGATTTTAACATATTTTGAGAAGCCTTTAACATTCTTTTATTTTTGAATGTTCTTATGCTTACATTATTCTGAATATAAAGAAAATGCTTTTAAATCTTGAAAGTGGGGGATGCTGGTCCTTACTCTATTTGTGGTGAGTTTTATATCTGAAGTTCCCTTTAAGAAGAGGATGTCTAAGGTCTAATTTTTCTGAACAAATCCAGGGTTTCTTGATAAAAACGTCATAGAAACAGACATAAGAGGTTCCTTATATGCCTCACCAAGTGGGTGCATACACAGTGTTTCTAGAAAAATAACCTCAGTGTGGAAGTGAGAACTTATTTTTTTTAGTTTCAGTAGGAGGGTAGAAGTAAAACCAAGAATGGAGGATTAGAAAATGATGTCGATTCCAAGAGTGATGTTCCATAAAGCAAGCAAATAAAAGAATTATAAGACTGAATAATTCCAGTACTGTAATAGAGATCAGAGCATGATACTAGGTTAGAAAAGGATGGAATTAGAGAAATAACTGAGCCTTATGAACAATTAGGAGGGTTAAAACACTCAATTCTGGGAGATTAAAAATTGGAGCAAGTATTAAATTTGAGGAGAGTTAGGGCAACAAAGGGAGAATGCCATTCAAGAAGAAAGAATAGGAAGATGGGCAGTATGGACTTCTCAGGACTGGCTATGTTTGTATTTGGCCATTTGTTCAGGTGTTTCTAGGATTCTCCCAGCTTCAGCTGTACCCATTGTTATTAACCTTGGGTTGTTAGTCATTTCTTTCCATGCTCCAGATTCCTAGGAAACTGGTTTCCTGAGCTCTTAGCTTGAGGAGATTGTTACTTTCTACCTTTATTTTGTGGATCTGATGGAAGGAAGAGCTGGTGGTCCCTGAAGAAGCCTCAGAGTGTCTCTATGGTTTCTTTTCTTAAAAATTAATTAATTTTATATTTTACAGAAAGACTGCAAGTAGGGGGACTAGAGAGAAGGAGAAGGTAGAATCTTAAGCAGGCTTCACACCCAGTGTGGAGCCCGAGGCGGGCCTCCATCTCATGACCATGAGATCGTGACCTGGGCCCAAATCCAGAGTTGGGTACACCTACCTGACTGAGCCACCCAAGTGCCCCTCTATGGTTTCCATTCCACCCTCAGTGGTTGTTTGATCGCAGTTTATTCTGTAAATTCTTGCTTGAAATGGAGATGTCTCTTCATTCCTTCCAATACAGCCTTTTAAACAAATGTCCCTCAAAATATTTTTCTCTTTCCCTCTTGATAACGTCAATTTCTATTGCAACTTTCTCTTGTTTTTATCAAATAGAATTCAAAATATAATCTACAAATCTTATTTTCCTTCCTGATCTTACAACAGCTCTTAAAATACTAAAATATGCCTTTTAAAACTTCATTGACTATCACTTTCAGGTACTTTGCCTGGTTCTAGCTGTGTCTCCAATTTGAATTCTTTTCTAAAAACATTATTGAGAAATAATTGACAAGTATAATTGTATATATTTAAAGAGGACAACGTGGTGTTTTGATACACATATACATTGTAGAATGATTACCAACATCAAGATAATTAACACATCTATCACAACACATAATGAACCCTTGTAAGTATGTGTGGTAACTGAATGCTTAAGATCAATTCTTAGCAACTTTCAAGTATATAATGCTGAATTATTAACTATAGTCACCAACTGTACATTAGACTTCACAACTTATAACTGAAAATTTGTACCCTTTGAACTGTATCACCCAAATTGCTTTCCATTTAGGCCCTGGCAAACACCATTCTATTCTCTGTTTCTATAAAATTGGTTTGTTAAAAAAATTCCACATATAAGTGAGAATAAGTGATCCCAGGCAGTATTTATCTTTCTCTATCTGGCCTATTTTATTTATTTCACTAATGCCTTCCATATTTATCCATCTGTCACAAATGGTAGAATTTCTTTATTTTTCATGGTTGAATAAGATTTAATTGTATGTATATCACACTTTTCTTTATCCCTTTATCCAATGAAGGACATATCCTGGCAATTATGAATAATGTTGCAATAAACACAATGTGCCAATATCTCCTTGAGACACTGATTTCAATTCTTACTAATATATACTTAGGAGTGGGGTTGCTGGATCATAGAGTAGTTCAATATTTAATTTTTTGCCATATTATTTTCCATAAAGACTATGCCAGTTTGTACCCCCACCAACAGAGTACAAGGATTCCCTTTTCTCCACATTCTTGCCAATATTTGTTATTGTTTGTCTTTTTAATAATAGCCATCCTAACAGCTATGAGGTGATATGGTAGTTTTGATTTGCATTTACCTGATAATTAGTGATGTTGAACACCTTTCATATAACTATTGGCCATTGGTATGTGGTTTTTGAAAAAATGTCTATTCAGATCCTTTGTCCATTTTTAAATTTGATTTTTTTGATATTGAGTTATATGAGTTCTTGATATGTTTTGAATATTATTCCCTTATCAGATATATGTTCTGAAAATATTTTCTCTTATTCTGTAGGTTCTAGCCTTTTCATTTTGTTAATTGTTTCCTTTGCTATTCAAAGCTCTTTAGTTTGATGTAGTCCTACTTGTTTATTTTGGCTTTTGTTGCCTTTGCTTTTGGTGTCTTATAAAAAAAAATCGTTGTCAAGGCCATTGCCAAGGATCTTTTTCCTTATGTTGTCTTTTAGGAGCTATATGGTTTTAGGTCTTACACTTAAGTCTTTGATCTGTTTGAAGTTAATTTTGTGAGTCTGTAACACAAAGAGCCAGTTTCATTCTTGTGTGTGTGGATATGTGGTTCTCCTAAGGCCGTTTATTGAAGAGACTATCCTTACCCCATTGTATGTTCTTGGCACCCTTGTCAAGTATTAGTTAACCATATATACATGGGTTTATATCTGGGCTTTCAATTCTGTTTCACTGGTCTCTGTTCCTGTATTTTTGCCAGTACCAACCATACTATAGTTTTGTACTATAGCTAGAAATCAGGAAGTGTGATAGCTCCACGTTTTTTCTTTTTCCTTAGGATTGCTTTAGCTATTTGTGGGATTTTTTTGTTCGTTTGTTATTGTTTTTTGTAGCTTTATATAAATTTTAGGATAGCTTCTTTGGTTTCTTTGAAAAATGCCATTGGAATTTTGGTAGAGTGTGGATTGAATTTGTAGATCATTTGGGCTTGTATAGGCTTCAGACCATTTTGGGATCACTAACTTAATTTTTTCTGTCCAAGAACACAATATGTATTTCCACTTATTTGTCTTTTTTATTTCCATTTCTATCATCAAAGTCTCACATTTCCAATGGAGGTCTTTCACCACTTTGGTTAAATTTCTTCATAAATGTTATTAGTTTTGATGTTTTTGTATATAAGATTTCTGTCTTAATTTGTTTAGATAGGTTGTTGTTATAGAAATGCAACTGATTTTTGTAATTTGATTTTATATATGACAACATTTTTAAATTCATTTTTTAGTTCTAACAGTTTTCTTGTAAAGTCTTGAGGGGTTTCTATATATAGGATTATGTCATCTGCAGAGAGATACGATTTTACTTCTTCCTTTCTGGTTTGGTTACCTTTTATTTCATTTATTTATTAATATTATTTTGCCTAGTTACTCTAGCTAGGAGTTTTATTTTTTAATTGTTTTGAAAGTATATTAATTTTATGAGAGAGAACACAAGTGGGGGAGAGGCAGAGAGAGAGGGAGAGCTGGGCTCAAACCCATGAACCATGGGATCGTGACCTGAGCCAAAGTTGGATGCTTAACCAACTGAGCCACCCAGGCATCCCTCTAGTTAAGAGTTTTAGCATTATGTAAGTAGAAATGGTAGGTGTGGACATTCTTGTCTTATTTCTGGTCTTATAGGGAAGACTTTTAACCTCTACCATTAAGTATGATGTTAGCTTTGGGATGGTTATACATGTCCTTTATTATGTGAAGGAAAATTTCTTCTACATGGAATTTCTTGAGAATTTTTATCAAGATATCATGTTGAATTTTGTCAAATGGTTTTTCTATATCGATTGAAATAATTATATGATTTTCTTTTATTCTGTAAATGTATTAGTTACATTTCTTGATTTGCATATATCCAAACATTCTTGCACCCCAGGGATGAATCCCACTTGATCATAGTGTATGATCCTTTTAATGTGCTCTTGAATTTGGTTTGATAGTATTTTGATGATATTTGCATCTATCTTTTTTAATGTTTATTTATTTTTGAAGGAGAGAGAGAGAGGGAGACACAGAATCCGAAGTGGGCTCCAGGCTCTGAGCTGTCAGGACAAAGCTCGACACGGTGCTCAAACTCATGAGCTGTAAGATCATGATTACATGCTGTTTTTTTGTTTTTTGTTTTTTTTCCCCATAGGAAGTGTGTCTTGGGCTTTTCCCTTACTATTTTCTTTACTTTTTTTTTC
>NC_043709.1:96717912-96740390 GCF_006229205.1 Suricata suricatta
TCATCCATTTCCTACATAAAAGGTAGCTACTTTTTTGCATGGACCTCAAGCATATTGTAGTATAGAGGTGGAATTTAAGGAAAGGTATTAAGCAGGCTGTGTTGTAGCCTATGAACAAGTAATATATTGTATCATTTATCTTGAATGTATCATAGATAAGCTGCTATATAACGATTGCCACTTCAGATAGCTGTGAAATCAGGTGATTAACTAGTTGTTACTTAACCTTCTAATTTCTGTATAAGTCTAATTACATGAAACAGAAGTTGGTGTTTTGATTTTTTACTTTGCTTTTCTGTTTTGAGTGTCATTGCAACTACTGTATTGTAAATGATGGAAAATAATTGCATATGTTAAAAAATATGAAACTTTATAAAGTAAAAAAAATAAATAAAAATTTTAAATTAAAAAAAAAGATCATCATCTGAGCTGAAGTCGGATGCTTAACCCACTGAGCCACCCAGGAGTCCTGATGTTTGCATCTATGTTGATCAGGGATATTAGCCCATAATTTTGTCTTCTTTCAGTGTCCTTATCTAGCTTTGGTATCAGGGTAATGCTGCCTTAAATACATGAGTTTGGACGTGTTCTTTTGTCTTTAATTTTTTAGAAGAGTCTGAGTAGCATTAGTATTAATTCTTCCAAGATCTGGTAGATATCACCTATGAAGCCATCTGGTTCTGGGCTTTTATTTGTTGGGAGAATTTAGTTTTTAAAATTTTCAAAAAGTTTTATTTATTTAAGCAATCTCTATATCCAATGTGGGGGTTCCACTCATGATCTCAATGATTTAAATCTCCTCAAATTTGTTACAACTTGTTTTGTTTGTGCCTGACATACGATCTCTCCTGGAGAGCATTCCATGAGCACTTGATAAGAATGTCTACTCAGATGCTGTTGAATGAAATGTTCTATACAGGACTCTAGGTACATTTCATTTAAAATGTAATTGTGATGTGATTTAAAATAAGAAATGTATAGTTGTTCTTTTCCTCCTAGAACTCTTGAAATTTCCTAAGTGATAAAAATGATACCAGTGTCTTTTGATATATTTAGAGTGTGATTTTTGGAAAGCACCTAAGGATAGAGACTGGTTGCAAGGAAAACCAACCATGTAATTAGAAGACTGAAACTTTCAGTCTTACTTCCCTACCCTTAAAGGAAGGGAGAGGGCCTGGAGTTTGAACGAATCACTAATAACTGGCGATTTAATCAATTATGTCTGCATAATGACATTGCCATAAAAACCCCAAAGGATTGGGCTCAGAGCTCCTGGGTGGGTGAAAACATGGAGATTTGGAGAGAGCAGTGTGCTTGGAGAAGAGCATGGAAGTACTGTGTCCTTTCCCTATGCTTTGCCCTATGCATACATCTCTTCTGTCTGGCTGCACCTGAGCGATATCTTATAATAAACTGGTAATCTCATAAGCAAAATGTTTCTCTGAGTTCTGTGAGCCACTGTAGCAAATTGATTGAGCCCAAAGAGGGGGTCGTGGGAACAGGTGACAACCCGGACTTACAACTTGCATTTGAAGTTTGGGGTTGGGGCAGTTCTGATGCTGTCTTCAGTTAGAGAGTAACAGATTTGAGTTTAGTTGTAGGACACTCTAATGTTGTTAGAGAATTGCTTTTAGGTGTGGAATTCACTTCTCCATTTTGGAATTTCATGCAGAATTGAAATTGGTGATCAGAAGTGAAATCAGAATCTTAGTAGTTTAAATTCATTATTTCCTTATTGAGTTTTTGTCTGGATGATCTATTAAATTTTGAAAGTAAGGTGTTAAAATTCTCTACAATTATTACATTGCTGTCTCTTTTTGCCTTCACTTTTTACATTGTTTTAATTAAAAATTTTTAACATTTATTATTATTTTGAACATTTTTGAGAGACAGAGAGCCAGGGCATGAGCAGGGGAGTGGCAGAGAGAGGGGGAGACACAGAATCAGAAGCAGATTCCAGGCTCCGAGCTGTCAGCACAGAACCTGGTGCGAGGCTCAAACCCACGAACTGCATGATCATGACCTGAGTCAAGGTCAGACGCTCAACCAACTGGCCACACAGGCACCCCATGTTTTTACTTATTTTTGAGAGATAGAGAGAAATAGTATGAGCAGGGAAGGAGGAGACAGAGAGACAGAATCTAAAGTTTATGACCTGAGCCGAAGTCAGATGCTTAACCTACTGAGCCACCCAGGTGTCCCTCAGAACTTTAAAAAAATTTTTTTAAATTTATTTTTGAAAGTGAGAGAGACAGAGCATGAACAGGGGAGGGGCATAGAGAGAGAGAGAGAGAGAGAGAGAGAGAGAGAGAGAGAGAGAGGAAGAAACAGAATCCAAAGTATTTTTGCCTTCATTTGAAAAAAATTTTTATTTATTTCTTTTGAGAGAGAGAGAGAGAGAACAAGCAGAGGAGGGGCAGGGAAAGAAGGAGAGAGAGAATCCCAAGTAGTCTCCGTGCTGTCAGCACAGACCCTGATGTGGGGCTCAATCTCACAAACCATGAGATCATGACCTAAGCCCAAATCAAGAGCTGGATGCTTAACCAACTGAACCACCGGGTGTTCTTACTTTTGCCATCAGATACACTTATAATTGTGTAATCTATTTGGGCATTCCAATATTAGGTGCATATAATTCACAATTGGTATATCCTTTTGATGAATTGATCCCTTAATCATATATAATGACTTTATTACAGTTTTAAATTAATGGATATTTTGTCTTATATAAAAGTATAGTTTGCTCTCTTTGGATAACCATTTTCATGGAATATTTTTTGCCATCCCTTTACTTTCAAGCTATTAGTGTCCTTAAAGCTTAAGTTAGTGCCTTGTAGGCAGCATATAGTTGGTCCTTATTTGTTTGTTTGTTTAATGGTTATTTCTGAGAGAAAGAGTGAGTGAGAGAGAGAGAGAGAGAGAGAGAGAGAGCAAGAGAAGAGTGAGAAAGAGAGTGAGTAGGGTAAAGAGAGTGGGACAGAGGATCCAAAGCAGGCTCTGTGCTGACAGAGCCACGAGACCATGAGATCGTGACCTGAGCTGAAGTTGGATGCTTAAATGACTGAGCCACCCAGGCAGCCCTCTTTTTGGCATTCTTGTTAAGGCATGTCTAGTGGTGTGAAATTCCTTCCGTTTTTGCTTGTCCAGGACTGCTGGGGAACAGGAGAAACTGTCCCTGCCTGTCTCTTTGTTGTTGTTGTTGTTGTTGTTGTTGGGTCTCTGTCTGGTTTGGGAATCAAAGTGATGCTGACTTCATAAAACGAGTTTGGAAGTTTTTCTTCTATTTCTATTTTTTGGAATAACTTGAGAAGGGTGGGTGTTAACTCTGCTTTAAATGTCTGGTAGAATTCCCTGGGAAGCCATCAGGCCCTGGGCTCTTATTTGTTGGGAGATTTTTGATAACTGATTCTATGTCTTCACTAGTTATGGTTCTGTTCAGATTTTCTATCTTTTCCCATTTGAATTTTGGTAGTGCATGTGTGTTTAGGAATTTGTCCATTTCTTCTAGATTGTCCAGTTTGTTGGCATATAATTTTTCATAATAATTTCTGATGATTGCTTGCATTTCTGAGGGATCAGTTGTAGTAGATCCATTTTCATTCATTGTTTTGTCTGTTTGGGTGTTCTCTCTTTTCTTTCTGAGGAGTCTGGCTAGAGGTTTATCAATTTTGTTTATTTTTTCAAAAAAACAACTCTTGGTTTTATTGATCTGTTCAACTGTGTTTTTTTTTTTTTTTTTTGGATTCTATATTGTTTATTTCTGCCCTGAACTTTTTTTTTTTTGGAGAGACAGAGAGAGACAGTGTGAGTAGGGGAGGGTCAGAGAGAGAGGGAGACACAGAATCTGAAACAGGCTCTAGGCTCTGAGCTAGCTGTCAGCACAGAGTTCGACGTGGGGCTCAAACCCATGAACCGTGAGATCATGACCTGAGCTGAAGTTGGACACTCAAACGACTGAGCCACCCAGGCGCCCCTGCCCTGATCTTTATTATTTCTCTTCTTCTGCTGGGTTTGAGGTGCTCTTGCTGTTCCCCTTCTGGTTTCCTTAGGTGTGCTATATGATTTGAATTTGTGTTTTTTCTAGTTTGTTGATATAGGCCTGGATTGCAATATATTGTCCTTTTAGGACTGCCTTTGCTGTGTCCCAGAGAATTTGGATTGTTGTATTTTTGTTTTCCTTTGTTTCCATATATTTTTTAAATTTCTTCTCTAACTGCCTGATTGGCCCAATCATTTTTAGTAGGGTGGTTTTTAACCTCCACATTTTTGGATATTTCCAGACTTTTTCCTGTGACTGATTTAAAGTTTCATAGCATTGTGATCTGAAGGTGTGTATGGGATGATCTCAATTCATTTGTATTTATGGAGGGCTGTTTTATGACCCAGTATGTGATCTATCTTGGAGAATGTGCCATGTGCACTCGAGAAAAAAGTGTATTCCCTAGCTTCAGGATGTGGAGTTCTAAATATATCTATTAATTCTATCTGTTCCAATGTGCCATTCAGGTCCATTGTTTCTTTAGTAATTTTCTGTCTGGTTAATCTATCCATTGCTGTAGCTGGAGTATTAAAATCCTCTGTGATGAGCACAGTCTTATCAATAAGATTGTTTTTGTTTTTGATTAGTTGTTTTATGTATTTGAGTGCTTCCGAATTTGGCGCATAGATGTTTATAATTGTTAGCTCTTTCTGATGTAGAGACCCTGTAATTATTATATAATGTCCATCTTCATTTTTTTTTCTTTTGAGAGAGAGAGAGAGCATGAGAGGAGGAGGGACAGAGCGAGAAGGAGACACAGAACCAGAAGCAGACTCCAGGCTCTGAGCTAGCTGTCAGCACAGAACCTGATGTGGGGCTCGAACCCAAGAATGTGAGATCTGACCTGAGCTGAAGTCGGAGGCCCAACCGACTGAGCCACCCAGGCGCCCTCCAACTTCATCTTTTGTTACTGCTTTTACTTTAAAGTCCAGTTTGTCCGATATAAGTATGGCTACTCCAGGTTTCTTTTGACTTCCAGTTGCATGATAGATATTTCTCCATCCCTTTACTTTCAATCTGAAGGTGTCTTCAGGTCTAAGGTGAGTCTCTTGTAGACAGCAAATAGATGGATTTTGTTTTGTTTTGTTTTTAACCTATTCTGCTACCCTGTGTCATTTGATTGGAGCACTTAGTCCATTTACATTCAGTGTTATTATTGAAAAATGTGGGTTTAGATTCATTGCATTCTCTGTAGAGTTCATGTTTGTAGTGGTGTCTCTGGTACCTTATATTCCTTACTACATTTCCCTTGTAGAGTACCTCTTAGGATTTCTTGTAGGGCTGGTTTGGTGGTGATGAATTCTCTCAATTTCTGTTTATTTGGGAACCGCTTTATCTCTCCTATTTTGAATGACAGGCTCACGGATAAAGGATTCTTGGCTGCATATTTTTCCTGTTCATCACATTGAAGATTTCCTGCCATTCCTTCCTGGCCTGCCAAGTTTCAGTAGATAGGGTTGTAACCACTGTGTTAGGTTTCCCTTTGTATGTTAGGGCCCCTATATCCCTAGCTGTTTTCAGAATTCTCTCTTTATCTATATATTTTTCCAGTTTCACTATGATATGTCATGCTGAGGTTGATTCAAATTACGTCTTAGGAGAGTTCTATGTGCCTCTTGAATTTCAATGGCTTTTTACTTCCCTAGATTTAGGAAATTCTCAGCTATAATTTGATCAAGCACCCCTTCAGGACCTTTTTCTCTTTCTTCCTTTTCAGGGACTCCTATGATACGGATATTGTTCCGTTTGATTGTATCACTCAGGTCTTGAATTCTTGTTTTGTGCTCCTGTATCAATTTCTCTTTTTCTTGGCTTCCTCTTTTGCTACAACTGTGTCATCTAATTCACCTATTCTCCTTTCTGCCTCTTCAATCCGTGCAGTGACTGCCTCCATTTTATTATGCACCTCATTTATAGCCTTTTTTTAAAAACTCATCACAGTTATTTTGAAGGTCCCTAGTCTTTGTATCAATAGCTTTTCTGATGGCTTTTTCAATTCGGCAATTAATTTTATGACAGTTGTTCTAAATTCTTGTTCAGTTATGTTGCTTATGTCTGTTCTGAGCAGTTCTGTGGCTGTGATTTCTCCTTGGAATATCTTTAGAGAAGAGTTTTTTTGTTTCATCATTTTGGCTAGCTTTCTGTCTCTTGTTGGTTTTAAAAGCTCTTTATGCACTGTGCTCCTGATAGTATTGCTGTATTAAAGGAGGCTCATTGACTGTCCAGGGCCTGTCGTTTCAGGAAGTGTTCTTTTAATGGTGTCTCTAGGTTGCTCTTGTTGGGCCTTTGATTATTTTATTTTTTTACTCAGTGGTATTTGGGACTCTCTGTCATGTGTACTTTGGCGTGCTTTTTGAGGTAGCCCCTCAAACTCATGGGTGGGTGAGAAAGCAGGGAGCTCAGTTGGCTCAGCACATACACTGTTTGCTCACCAGGCACCTGTTTGCTCACCAGCCTCCGAGTTGGGAGTCTTCCTTCCACTTTAGGTAGCCAAGTATTAACCTTCAAAATAAACTTTCAGCTGTCTTACTAACAGAAATAGGTTTGAGAATAGCGCAGAATTGCAATCCCCAACTAGCAAGTTACTGCAAAACCACAGGCAAGCC
Source organism: Suricata suricatta (assembly GCF_006229205.1). Lineage (NCBI taxonomy): Eukaryota > Metazoa > Chordata > Mammalia > Carnivora > Herpestidae > Suricata > Suricata suricatta. The sequence continues at coordinate 96,724,558 of NC_043709.1, forward strand.
CCAGGATATTCATTTCTTTGCTACATCGGTGCTGGCATGCATGTTGCTCAATCACGCTTGGAGGACTGTATCTCTGTGGTCCACTAGCATAATCCCTGGTTCCCTGATGAAGGGACCCTAGATGAGGAAACATGGGAGCGTGTAAAATGTAGTGCGGAGGGAGCATGGCGAAAAGAGGGGAAAATCCGTATGACTTTTGGCCAGTGTGGGCCTTAATTAGAGCTGTATTAGGCCATCCCTAAGGGGAAAAATCACGTTTTGATGTTGTGGCGGCTTCTCTTCACGAATATGAAGTAGGAAATTCTGTAGAGCGCCAAGATATTATGGAGCGATCTTATGTGACATTGGAAAAAATTAAATTGGCTAGTTCTCCCTCGCCATGTCACCCTTGTCTCATGGTGATGCTGCTGCCATCTCCCGGTTGAGTGCCAACTGAAAGTAAGAATGTTCAGTTCATAGATGAGGATGATTGGAGTTTTTTGGAGGACCAACGAGTGGAAGCCCTCACCGAGCAGTTCAAAAAGGCTATGCAAACTTCTCATTAGTGTTTTTGTTTGCTTTGTCACTTTGCAAAAGCCCAGTCTATGGGTACTACTTGTGCTTATCCTGCATTGAGCCACACTGTACAATAGCCTGTACAATGGCAATAGAAGAACCCTATTATATGGGAATGGAATGGGAAACTTCGGCTGCTTTGAAAACAGCTATTACTATGTATGGTCCTCACTCTCCTTATTCTAAGCAAATGCTGACTGCATATGTTAAACATGATAATAATTTGGTGACTTATGATCAGCAGATGCTTTGCCACACTTTTGTCCCCCTCAAATATTTACAAAGGCAATCTTGGTATTCTGAGCTGGCTCTCCAATTGGCTCAGGAGAACCATGCTCCGGGAGGACATCGAACCCAATGGGGATTTGATCTTATTACTGGACGGGGTCGTTTCATCGATTCACAAGACCAGGCCCAAAATGGGGCTCCAGAGTTATGGGTGATGATCACTGATATAGCCCTGGAAGCATGGAACAGAATTATATCCTCAGGAAAGTTCCGACAGGGTCATGTAAATATGTTACAGGAGGACACAAAGCCCTATGTTGATTTTATAGCACGATTAGAGACTGCTATTGAAAGACAGAAAGACAAGTGATTGTGGAAGAAGCCAGGCAACAAATGAAACGCATTTTAGCATTTGAAAATGCTAATGAGGATTGCTGTCATAACCCGATGGCTGGGGCTGCTCATCCCCAGCGATCGGCGGTACCTGTTTCGTCCGCCCGACCGGCAGGGCGGAGAATCGTCGCGGGTCCTTCTCCTGAGGGAGGGAGAGAAAAAGGGGGCAGGAGAGGAAGACGCAAAGAGTAAAGACAGAACTCACGGTTCTCCGATCAGGCAAAAGAGAGCGTTTATTCAAAGAACTGTTCTTTATATAGTCTTCAGGGGGGGAAAACAAGGCAAGCTGACCTAGGCAGGCTACAGAGTCGAATGCATATCAAAGAAGCGCCCCGACTTTGCCTCAGCAATCTTGGGGGATGGAGAACTAACACTGAATACGGCTTTGATCTCTTGTGTGCCTTGGCCACTCACGTCTAGCTCAGCAAGACAGTCGCCAAAGTTGTTTTGACCAGGAAATGGCAATCTCCAGCCTCCAGATGCAAATCTTGTTTACTGGCTCACTCAACAGAGTGATAATCCTTGCCTGAGGCAGACAGAAAACTTGGCGGGCCCCGACAGATTGCCAACATTTATTATTGCCCATCAAGGACACAGGTTCCTTGAAGGATTTCATTTGAATTTGTTGCAACGCTGGCACTGAACATCATAAGGTTCATGTGTTAGCAGCCATTAGAACTGCAGATCATAAGGCTCCTGCTTCTGCTTGCTATAAATGTAGACAAATTGGCCATTTTAAAAAGGACTGTCCAAAACATTGGATAAGGGGATGCCAATCAAAAATTGATGTTGATGGTAATCCTTTACCAAACTCGGGAAATGGGAAAATGGGGAGTGGTCGCCTCCCCAAACAATCAAAACTGGCTCAAAAGATACAACCACTCGAACCATCAGTTCTTGCTTCACGCCACTTGCGGGAGTGCTGGGCTGGACTTATCCACAGCCCATGCCATAAAATTAGTCCCCTCTCCCATTGCGTTATGGGTCACTACAGGAATTTATGGCCCTATCCCAGAGGGAACAATGGGGCTGATTTTTAGGATGTAGCAGCTTTAACGCCAAGGGCATCAGTGTCGGTCCTGGGGTTATTGACTCTGATTATACTGGAGACCTAATGGTGGTTATGACTACATATATTCATTGGCATTTTCAGCCAGGGGCCTGAATAGCACAATTGGTTTTCCTTCCTTATGTACATTTGAACTCTTGCAACCAATCCTGTGGCTCTGGGAGATTTGGAAGTACTAATGTGTCAGCCCAATTCTTCATGTATCACTCAGGTAAAGCCTACCTTGACTCTTACCATAAATGGCAGAAGATTCACTGGGTTAATGGATACTGGGGCTGATGTTACCATAATCACTTCAAAAGACTGGCCCTGAGCATGGCCCGCTCAGACTTCTTACATAGTCTCCGGAGTTGGAGCTATTGATTTGGCCACCTGCCAAGCATTGCAGTTACTGAAGGTTATTGGGCCTGATGGTCAAAAAGCTTTCATGTAACCATTGATCTTGGAGATTGCCTATACCTTATGGGGGAGGGACCTTTTAGAACAATGGACAGCTAAACTGAGTTTTTCCTAGGGGCCATTGATTGTCAGCTGCCATCATTGAAAATCCAATGGAAATCGGATGACCCAGTATGGGTCTATCCATGGCCCTTTACTTCAGAGAAATTGCAGGGGGCAAAGGATTATTTCACAGCAAGTGAAAGGTGGCCATATTGAACCCTCCCAATCCCCTTGGAATTCTCCTATTTTTGTCATAAAAAAGAAATCTGGTAAATGGCGACTTCTTATTGACCTTAGAAAAGTGAATGACACTATGATCCCCATAGGAGCTCTACAGCTCAGGCTCCCCAGTCCCAACATGATACCCAAAGACTGGTGTCTTATTATCATTGACTTGAAAGATTGTTTTTACACCATTCTTTTGCACCCGGATGACTGACAATGTTTTGCCTTTTCTTTGCCTGCTCTTAATCAAGCTCCTAGAGAGTGCTTTCATTGGAAGGTCCTCCCCCAAGGTATGATGAACTCTCCAACAATGGGTCAACTGTTCGTGCATCATGTTTTGCTCCCTGTTAGAACTCAATTTCCTATACTGCATATTATTCATTATATGGATGACATCCTGTTTGCAGGAAGCAGCCCTGAAATCACTCAACAAGTCTTGTCTCTAGCTGAGTCACTTTTAAGTCATGCAGGACTTGTTATTGCACCTGACAAGATACAAACACAAACTCCTTATGAGTATCTGGGGTGTTGGGTAACCCGACAGATAATCTGACCTCAATTGCTTCAATTAAAGCAACGATGTTATGAAACTCTTAATGACTTTCAGAAATTGTTAGGAGATATCAGTTGGTCTGCCCCATAATAGATATTCCTAGTTATCAATTAACTCATCTTTTTCAAACATTACAAGGTTCACCTGAACTCAATCGTCTCTAAACCTTGTCCCCTCAAGCTGATGAAGAATTACACTTGATATTAGAAAAGTACAGTCAGCTTTCATATTTCAAATAGATTCGTTATTGCCCCTTTCCTTACTCATTCTAGATACCCCAACTAGTCCTACAGGCCTGCTTTATCAGCATCCTAATCCCATCGAATGGTTATACCTGTCATATCAACCACCACATAAAATTACCCCCTTCTATGAACTTATTGCTTGCCTTGTTATACAAGGTCGACAAGTGTTATATCTTTACTTGGACATGATCCTGATGAGATCTATCTCCCCATAACCTCTATAAAAGAGGTTCAACTCTTTGTTTAAATTTTCATCACATTTTCAAAATGCTTTTGCTGATTTTTACGGTTCTATAACTCATCATTTACCTGCTAATCTTTTACTTTCATTCTTTAAACAGCATTACTGGTGGTTTCAAGATATCATTAGTACCTCTCCTATTAAAGGTCCCACATATTTTATAGGTGCTACTAAACATAATATTGCTGTGGTTTACAAAAATGATATTGAGCATATGTTGTGTCTACTCCTTACACTTCTACCCAACAGAATGAACTATATGCTATTTATGTTGTTTTGCATAATGAAGCTACTGTGTTCAATTTAGTCACCAATTCTCAGTATGCTTATCATGCCATAGTGAATTGTCCATCTGCTGTGTTTCAATCTTCCTCCTCCATCATTACCACCCTTCTTCATGGTATACAATCTCTTATCCGCTGTCACACTTCACCATTCTTCATTACTCATATTAGATCTCATTCTCAGCTTCCCGGACCACTTGTATATGGCAATAATTGTGCAGACGCATTAACTAAACATTGTGGTTTCTTCACAGCTGAAGAAGAACATCATGTTCTGGATACCAATGCAGGATGACTTCATCAATGATATAGGATACCATATTCTCAGGCTCAAGCCATTGTTCTTTCATCTTCTGTGTGCAGACCCCTCCATATACAGCATGGCCCACCTGGGACTAACCCTAGGGGCATGGAAGCCAATCAGGTTTGGCAGATGGATGTTATGCATTACCTCCCTTTTGGTCATCTCCGGTATATACATGTGTTAATTGACACCTTTTCTGACTTTATTTGGGCTCACCCCTTCCCTGGTGAATCAACTCAACAAGTTAAACAGTTTCTGTATTCCACCTTTTCTGTTCTGGTACTACCCACTGTAATAAAAACTGATAACGCGCTGGCTTATACTTCCACTAGCATGGAAGCTTTCTTTACGGAATGGTCTATAACCCATGTCTGTGGCATTCCTTACAACCCTCAGGGTCAAGTGCTTGTTAAGCGTGCTCATTGAACACTTAAATTATAATTGCAAAAATTAAAAGGGGGAACTGTACCTGGGGGGATAAAAGGAATGCCACCGGCTACAGTTGTACATCTGGCTCTGTATGCTATTAACTTCAAGAACTTGCCACCTACAGCAGATCCTATTTTGCGTGCTCAGTGCCATTTCTCTGCACTACCCCCACTCTCTTACCTAATATTCCTGTTGTTGTGAAACTGCACAACTGGGATGAATGGCGTCCAGCTACCTTGTGGTGGGCAGGTCCTGGTCATTCCCTTCTTTCTACAGATGGCGGACATGTCTGGGTGCCTCACTGATGTATCCGGCCACAGGCCCCCTCCTTGCTGGATGGCACCTTTGCTGATTCATGGCCTTTTTGCAGGAATGCAAATGGCTGCACCTTCCCCTATACCTCCAAATGACCTGACACATCGAATGGCTACATTAACCTCTACTTGTCCCAACTGTGGATGGAGCCGGCCTTGTTCTGCCCCGCCAACTTGGGGCTAAATAAAATGCCTCACCCAAAAGGTGGAACACAAAAATACAGACATAGGCATATATCTTACCTCCATCTCGCACTGTCAGGACTCTTATGGGCCTGCTTACTGCCCTCACATTCCAGTTCACAGAAGAGAACACTACTAATTCAGCAGGAAAGTCCAATGAGCCTTTATGACAGCCTATCATTTATAAACATTATGTGTTTGCCTTCATCCATTGGTCCGATGTTGTGGCCCTCATGGGAAAATATTTTTTTCTAACAACTTCCTGTATGCTTGGGTAGATTGGGGAACCTCATGGTAAATTTTTAAACAATTGCTCAGAAGATTATAATGTCATGGTATGTGATTATATCTCTACTGTACTGTCTCTCAGCTTCAATTTAGTTTAGGTCATCATTCTACTTCCCATATCCATCATTCTTGCCTTATGGCTTGGCATTAGGGTGGTTTGCCCCCCCCCTCCCCCCGCCATCCCAGGTTAATTGCTCCCTCAACAGGACCTATAGAGGTTGGCAGCTTCTACACAAGGATGGGCCACCTTTTCGGGCAATTTCTCTGGCACTTCACGTTCTATGGCAGATTTTTGGTTCACTAGATATCACACATTTTGCACTTCCTGTTGTGTTAAAATGCTGTTTGTATTCGCTATTGGCACCGTGGTTTTTAATGACACTGAAAAGCTTCTTTCCTGTTCTGATTGTAAATTGTATTATTGTCTGAATTCTACCCTGGACATAGATTTAAAGAATTGATCTCTAATTGTTTTACGGGCTTGGACAGGGCTCTGGTTACCACTAAATCTTACCTGACCCTGGCCAAAGGATCCCTGGGGTAGCCTGGCCTACCAGGTGCTATTGCAATTATATCGCCGGTCCAAATGGTTCTTTCCTGAACTCGTCCTAACCATAATCGGCCTCATCCTCATAGCCATTACTGCTGCTGTTGCAGGCGTAGCATTACAAACTTCCATTCAGACCCACCAATTTGTTGAAAATTGGCAAAAAGATTCACATACCCTATGGACCCGACAGTTTACTATTGATCAGGAACTCGAATCACAAGTGGAAGATCTGCAGCAGGCAGTACAAGGGCTGGGGGACCAGGTCTTAGGTTTGTAACACCAAATTATGTTGCAATGCAATTGGAATACTAACCAGTTCTGCATCATTCCCCATAAATATAATGATACTAAATATACAAGGGCCTCCACCCAACAACATTTGCAAAACTTGCATGGTAACGCTTCATTAGACATTCACCAATTATTGGCTGATGTTACTTCTACCTTTAATACACAAATTCCTAATGTCCCTTATGATAGATTGGCTTCTGAATTGGTGGAAGGCCTTCAAGGTCTGGACCCCAGAGGGTGGTGGCAGAGTTTAGTACATTCCTTAGGTAGTTCGAGCATTGCCTTGCTCATAATGTTGTGCTTGTTTATTATAGGATACCACTATCTCTGGTACCGTCTCTGAGAGCGGCAAATCCCCCAACATTTAACTGCTATGTTAGCCTTGTGGAGCAAAAAGTAAAAAGGGGGGATTGCTGGGGAAAAGGAGAAACTGTCCCTGCCTGACCTCTGTTCTCAGAATGCTGGGAACATGGAACTTGATGAAGTCCCAGGAGGACGTGCAGAACGGTGCCTTCCTGGTCACCAGCCAAGTGGGTCAAGGACCACAATGCTGGAGATATACCCACGCACAGTGGCAGGATGTTCCTGATTTGTCCTTTCTTTATCTGTAACTGTTGTTCTGATTAAAACATTTACTGTGCTCTCCATGCTTGCAAGGAGGGTATAAAATAAGATGCTGTTTCTAACAAAGTTTACCATTAGTCATCAGCTCTTGGTCCATCTCCATTAGCCATCAGCTTTTGGGGACGTTCATTTCCATTGGCCATCAGCCTTTGGGAAGGTCGTTGTGTCACTCATCATCTCCCCAGGACCCCTCCTCATGAAGGAGACCTACCACACATGACAGTCTGTATCTCTTCTTGAACTGAAAGACAACTTTTCCAGGTCAAGTATGCTGGGCTGACAGGGTTTGTTTGTTTCTTTGTTTGTTTTCCCTAACATTTGAATATATATTATTCCAGTGTTTCCTGGCTTTGCAAGATTTCTGCTGACAAACCTACTAATAACATTATTGGGAATTCCCTAGTATGCTGTGAATCTTTGTTTTCCCTTGCTGCTATCAAAATTCTCATTCTTTTATTTATTTAAAAAAATTTTAAGTGTTTACTATTGAGACAGAGACAGAGCATGAGTGGCAGAGGGGCAGAGAGAGAGGGAGACACAGAATCTGAAGCAAGACCCAGGCTCTGAGCTGTCAGCACAGAACCCGACATGGATGTAGAACCTTGAGATCATGACCTGAGTCAAAGTCAGTCGCTTAACCAACTGAGCCACCCAGGCACTCCTCTTTCTTTGATTTCTAAGAGCTTTATTACCATGTGTCTCAGCAAAGATCCCTGGGTTGAATCTGATTGGAGATCGTTGCACTTTCTGTACCCAGATTTGGGTAGTTTATAGTCACTATTTTTTAAATAAGTTTTCTGTCTATTTCTCCTTATCTTTTCCTCCTGGGACCCCCATAATGTGAATATGATTTCTTTATGAAGTCCATAATTCACATAGGTTTCTTTGCTCTTTTTCATTCTTTTTTTCTTTATTAAATTTTTTTAATGTTTATTTATTTTTGAGAACAAGAGTGCAAGTGGGGGAGGGGGGGAGAGAGAGAGAGAGAGAGAGAGAGAGAGAGAGAGAGAGAGAGAGAGACACAGAATCTGATGCAGGCACCAGGCTCTCAGCTGTCAGCACAGAGCCTGATGTGGGCTTGAACTCACAAACCACAAGTTCATGACCTGAGCTGAAGTTGGATGCTTAACTGACTGAGCCATCCCAGCACCCCTGCTCTTTTTCATTCTAATGTGTTCTCCTCTGAGTGGATACTACTAGGACATCTGTCTTCAGGTTCTCAGATTCTTCTCTTTGCCTGATTGAGCCTGCTGCTGGACCTCTCTGTTTCATTTCTGATTTTATTCATTTTTTGGAGCTCCAGCTCCAGAATTTCCGTGTTTTTGTTTTTCAATGCTTTTTATTTCTTTGTTGATGTCTAGTTGGTTCAGCACAACCTGAGCATGGTGGTCAAATTCCACTCTTTCCCCAGGGCAGTAACAGGCAGCAGGAGAACATCCCTTGTGATGGCCAATTAGGGACATGTTAGAACCCAGGGGATGGGTTGCAGAGAAGTGACAGCTTGGCCCTCGCAATGACTGGTCAGAGCTGAGAACTAGAGTCCTAGGGTGGAATCAGGACATCAGCAACTCACCCTTAAAGTGGCAGTGAAAGCATGACTTGATACCCAGTGGGTGGAGCCTCAGCTGCTCTGCTTTGTATATAGCAAGGTGCTATGGCATCCTGGTCCTGGAGAATGGGGCACAGTAGTGACTGGGGCCCCTGAGGACAAGTGTCATCACAGTGGACAACTCATCTTGGGAGGGAGATGCAGCAGCAAGAACTTTGGGCTGCTCCATCATTTGGGATTCCCATTGGTGAAGACCATGGAGGTCCTTGTTAACAAAGGCTGCACATCTCCCTGATGGGGAAACTTGCTGGGTTTCTCCCATTCTCTTTTTCCCGGATAGGGGTTGGTGGTGAAATTCCTCTGATGGGATCCCTCTTGGCACCAAAATTCTCTGGCCTGGGGGATGGAGTGATGCCTTCTTATCTGAATTGGGAACACGTTAACTTGGGCAACCTGAAATTTTCTTGAATGTTAGAAAAAAAAAATCTCTGAGACTTTAGTATAATCCAAAGAAATAACATCATTACCTAACGTAGCTCCATTTTAGTTTTTCAAGATCAAGTACTAGACAAAAAAATTTAAGAATAGGTATTTCATTAATCAATTCAAATCTCCACAAATGAAAAATAATAATATTAAATAAAGGAAGCAAGAAAATGAAAAGAGGAACTGAGACAGATGAGTGTATCTTTTTGTCAAAGAATAAAGAGATAGTTTTTATTGTAAGACATTTAAGATATCTCAAAGCATTGACAATTTTCCTTCTTTGTTAGTTTATCCCTTATGTTTTTTTGTAGTTACTAGTAAGCTGAAAACCTTGGAAACTCTCAAAAAGCCCATGAGTTTTCTCAAGGAATAATAAAATACAGAGAAATAGACAGCCAGTAAGTGAACACATTTTTATTGAATATTTACTATTTTTGTGGTGCTAGGGAAATAGTGGGGCACCTAACAGTTCCTGCTTTAAACCATAACTGTGGGGGCACCTGACTGGTTCAATCTCTAGAGCATGCGCTTCTTGATCTTGGGGTCAGGAATGACCATGTTGGGCAGAGAGTCTACTTAAAAAAATAAATAAACTGTAACTCTTACATGTTAATGAAATGGACATTGAAAACATACACAAACCTATAAATAAATAACTTCAAACACACATAAGCAATCTCTGAGATAGCAAAGTTTTCCTTCTTAAGGTTGGTCACAGAGAAGACTGAATATATTTAGAAGAATTGAAGAGAGGTATTATTAAATGGTCAGACTCATGCCAGCAGATTTTAATCTTAAAACACATGAGATGGAATAAATGTGGGAAAAGAAGAGTAAGGTGGTCTGTGAGAGGGTTGTGTTCTGGTGGTTTGTAAAAACATGAAACTTTCTAAACTAAGACACCCATGCTGAAGTGTAATAGAAATAATCCGCTTCCTCTTTTCCCAGGATTCATCAAAGCTCTGCGTAATGGAAATATGATTTTTTTTTAAAGTAAGCTGTAAGCCCAACATGGGTTCAAACTCATGATCTTGATTGAGAACAAGTGTCCCATGCTTCACCAACTGAGCCAGCCAGACACCCTTGACAAGGGTGTTTTATGACTTGCTTAGGAAGTGGAATCCTATTGAAAGACGCTGGTTTGTTGTGAATAATCAGACTTCTTGTCCTAATGTAGAATATTCATTTAGTTTGACCTCCGTTCTGAATTCCAAATGAGTAGGTCCTGCTGTTTCACTTGGAGATCTTACATAAGAATTTAAAACTTAACAAGTTGAAATGAGGCTCTGGATTTTACCAAAAAACTGCCTCTTCTAGTGCTCTCCTCTTAAGTAAATGGATTGAATATAAACCCAGGTGCTCAAAATTATAAATCTAAGAACCATTTTTCAATAACTTTCCTCGATCTACCCCCTGTTTGGGGCTGGTCTCAGCCTATCAGTAGTGATGCTATCAGCTAGACTTGCCTGGGGAGTTCACATGGGTCCATGGCAAGTCCCCACAGATATCTTCCCTTTTGGAATCAGTGTTGTCTGGACCAGCCTTTGTGGTTCTTTGCAAAATGCTCCCGTCAATAACCATCAGGAAACTTAAGAGAAAACAAATAGATTTATTAGTTCAAGTCCTGGAGGGTATCTGCATGCCTGGGGCCACAAAGTGAAGTCTAGAAAAGAAATAGAGAATGTATGCCTAAGACTGGGGTTCTGCTTTTATTGGGGGTGAGGATGGGGAGGTCCTAGGGTTTTGTGAGTTAACCTCTTTATTGGTGAATTTAAAACTTAAGAGTGGTATTTGAAGTGTAGAAAGGGAAAAACAAGCAGCTAAAGATCTTTAAAGCAAAGGAAACATCAGGAGGTAGGGGTGGCAATATTGGAGGAGGTCATCAAGAAGATGTGACCACTGATTGTCCTGTGAACTGGACCCAGGCAATTGGAAGTCCTCATTCCCTCTCCTTGGTTCTGTCTCTTGTTCTGCACTTGGAGTCATTTTAAGGATGAAGTTTGGAGTGAGTAATGTGTTTTTGAGACCATCTGGATTGGTCTCTGTGATCGGACCCCACTAAGACTGCAGGGGACCCACCGACGCACCACAGTTGAAAGGTCCCGAGTAGGGGTTTGGTGTTGACACAATATCTCTAGGAAAGAAGACAAGACAGACAAGACAAGACAAGACAGACGAGACAGACGACAAGACGAGACTAGACAAGACGATATGAGACAGACGACGACGTGGATGGTGGTAAAGCCACACTTTATTAAGATAGTCAGGGTCTTATATACCATGGGTGATTACATCGTTTCTTTAATAGTTACATAGTTCAAGGTCCTTGAAGTAAAGACATGCTCCGGAAAAGGTCATTCTTATCAGGACAGTAGTAAGTAACAGGATTAAGTCATTACAAAAGAGGAATCCCCTAATAATAGTTTGGTTTTAGACATAAGATAAGCCTGAAGAATTCTATGAGGAGATATACATTCCTTAAGGCCCTTCATCAATTATTCAAGAGTAAGATGCTCATCCTTTTATAAGCAAATCTTTTGGCAGAGGATTATGTTCACTCCCAACAGCAGACAAAGAGCCAGAAAATAAATTAAGGGAAGGTCACTGACTGACCCAAGTTAATTCAAAGCCTAAAAGTATATGCCTCTTTGCAAAGCAATGAGAAAATCATAGGATGAACAGAAGCCATATGTGCGGCCCAGGAGGCCAAATATTGTTTAAGAGCTTTTTTTGCCTACTGCGCCCCAACATAAGACCTCTGTATAAACTTTAAAATTCTGGTGGGCAAATGTGGTGATCTACTAGTAGCCAGCCAAGACAAGCCTCACATTAAGTTCCCTGGCTTCTTAAAACTGTCACCTAACTACTTCTTTCTTCAGTCTCTCCTTGCCCTCTGTGTGTGAGGACCAAGTTCAGATTTCTCCCGGGGAACCCCCGAGATTGTGGCCAACAGAAGGCCTGCTTCTTTATCTAGTTATGTTGTTGGCAATGTGTTTATCTGAGACAGGCATCTTTAATGTGAATGCCTTTTCAGTCAAAAGCTTAAGTCAGACATCTGCCTTACCATAAAACCAAAAATCATCTGTCAGGCACTTACACCCTCTCATCTATTATCAAATCCTATTTCTTAGAACTTCAAGATAATTATTAGTGGCACCCCCCTACTCTCAGGGTTTTGGAGAAATTATGAAATAGACAAAGGAATCGGGAAGGAATCTGAGTACAGCTTCATTTCTGGTAAAGCTGTACTGGAAAATGTGGATTGGATTTGCAGCTTAAAAGTGTTTCTTAGTACTCTCTCAACCTCAGGTCTAAAATGGAAATCTGTTTGCGGGGAGAGGTGTGTAGGCTGGGTGCAGAAAAAATCCCCTTTTTTCACCTTCCTGTAGAGAGCCCAGAGAGAAAAGGGACACTTGAATCCGGGTTTTTAATTAATTTTCCCCAGTGGAAATAATGAAAGCATCAAATCCCATCTTGAGAGTCTAGGATACTGTGAGAAATGAAAAGACACAGAAGCGTATTGGCAGTAATTCAGAAAGTCTTCTTTATGGATTAAGGAGAAGTACAGAGAAGAGAAAATGGTTTTTACCATGCCACCCTTGTTTTGTTTTTTTAAAATAATAAAAAAAAAAATTTTTTTTTTTTGAGAGACAGAGACAGAGCATGAGTGGGATAGGGGCACACAGAGAGAGAGAGAGAGAGAGAGAGAGAGAGAGAGAGAGAGAGAGATGCAGAATCCAAAGCAGGCTATAGGTTCTGAGGTTTCAGCACAGAGCCTGATGAGGGGCTCGAACTCATGAACCATGAGGTCATAACGTGAGCCAAAGTCAGAAGCTTAAATGACTGAGCCACCCAGGCACCCCTGTCTTCCTTGTTTGAATCAACTTTACTGAGGTATAACTTACATAATAAGATACATCTATCTTAGTTCAGGCTGCTAAAACAAAGTCCTGGTGGGTTATAACCAACAGAAAATATTTCCCCACAATTCTGGAAGCTGGAAGTCTGAGATCAGGGTTCCAATGATGCAGACTGACAGGGTCTGAGGATGCAGACAGGGTTTCGCAGGATCAGTGAAGAGGGAAGTTGGGTTTGTGTGGGATAGAAATCAAATGTGAGCTGAAAGTGAGAGCAGAATTTACTGAGGACATAGAGAGAGTGTAGACACAGACAGAACGTCCAAGATCTTGGAAAGAAAAAAAAGTGAGTCTGATCTTAGTTTGGGGTCTGGGGTTTTTGTGGAGGCCTGTGTTCTGCTTGTGTCTTCTCAGGCATCCAGGAACAAAGATGAGTGTTCAGGTGTCCTCCAAAAGTCACTTATGCCCTGGAGCTGGGGTCTTGGAGAACTTCATAGCGGCCCCTCCCAGTGACCCTTTAGGTGTTATTTGCTGTGCCAGAAGGCTCCAAAATCATTAACTCCTTGACCTTTACAAGGAGGACATACATTATCTGTTCCAGAAGGCTGTGGAAGGTGGAGGTGTAGGCTCTAGCAAGAATAGAAGCTGGAAAAGGGGGAACGAAGGCAATTTTTCATGGAGTCCCTTTATTTATTTATTTTTTAATGTTTTTTTATTAATTTTTGAGAGAGAGAAAGAGACAGCATGAGCAGGGGAGGGTCAGAGACAGAGAGAGACACAGATTCTGAAGATAGGCTCCAGGCTCTGAGCAGTCAGCACAGAGCCTAATGCAGGGCTTGAACCCACGAATGGTGAGCTCATGACCTGAGCAGAAGTCAGACACTCAACCGACTGAGCCACCCAGGCACCCCACATGGAGTCCCTTTAGTTGTCTCACCAACATGGTCTAGTTCTGGAGAGGGCCCTCTTTCAAATGGGAGACTACTGTCTCCTCACCATATCCTCTCCTGGGGTCTCTCATAAACTACTAATCCCATTCAAGGGGGCTCCACTCTTATGGCCTAATCAACTCCCAAAAGTCCTATCTCCTACTACCATCATATTGGGGTTAGGACACCAATTTTAAATGTACATTTCAATGACTTCTGACAAATTTGTACATCCTGGTAAACTCTAACACAGTCATGATGAAACATTTACATAGCACCAAACTTCCCTTACACCGCTTCTTAGCCAATTCTACTCCCAGCTCCAGCCTCAAGAAACCATTGATCTGTTGTGAATATGTTACGGAATCTGGTCTGGGTCACCCGGTGGAAGAACCAAGCGGCACTCGGAGTTCTTGGAAGGGAGGAGGTTTATTTTACACCGGCAGGCTCAGAGGAGATCCGTTCTCTAGATGTCTGAGCCCAGAGCATCAGCAGAGGGAATAATTTATAGCCTGTTACTTCCGCCTTCCTCATTAATGCGTGTGTCAAGCAGGGTGAGAAGAAGAACCTGGAAGGGGGAGCCTTTGATCAGGGCCAGGTATTTCCTTATCAGTTCTGTTAGTCATCTTATAAGAGATTTTTCCCTATCAAATATAGATTAGATTTTTCTTCCCTGGATTGTCATATAAACAGAATTTTACAGTATATATTCTTTTGTATATTACTTCATTTGCTTAGCATATTGGTTTTGAGATTTATCCATATTACGTGTCTATCAGTATTTAATTCCTTTTTATAGATGACTAGTATTCCACTGTACAAATATAACACAATTTGTCTATCCATTTTCTTGTTGATGAACATTTTGGTTGTTTCCAGAATTTAGCTACTATGAATATATTTGCTATGAGTATTTGTGCGCAAGTCTTTCTGAGAGCACATGTTTTCATTTATCTTGAGTAAATTCTTAGAAGTGAAATTGAAGATGTCTATGTACATCTTTTAAAACCTCCCACATTTCTGATGAGAAGTCTATGGACTTTCTTTGCTTTGTTCCTTTGTACATAATGTATTTTCCTTCTTTCTCTGCCTTTAAGATTTTCTGACTATTGCTTTTTTTTTTTAAGTAATTTGGTTATACTGTACCTTGAGAGAGAGAGAGAGAGCGAGAGAGAGAGAGAGAGAGAGAGAGAGAGAGAGTGTGTGTGTGTGTGTGTGTGTGTGTGTGTGTGTGTGTGTATGTGTATGTCCTGCTTGGGGTTCATTAAGCTTTTTGCATCTGTGTGTTTATACTTTTCATCTAATTAAGAAAAAATTTAGTTATATTTTTACTCAAATAGTTTTCTTGATCCCTTTTGTGGGACTCCAAATACATATATCAGACTACTTGATATTATGCCACAGGTCTCTGACATTTTCATTTTTCAATCTTTTTCCTCTCTGAAAAAAACTGGATAAGTTCTATTGCTGTGTCTCCAAATTCACTTATCTATTCTTCAGTGTGTAATTTGGTATTAATTCCACCCAATGAAAATTTTATTTCAGATATTTCATTTTTTTATCTCTAGAATTTCCATGTTTAAAAATAAGATCAACATGGCTGAAGGACTTGAATGTGAGACAGGAAACCATCAAAACCCTCGAGGAGAAAGTAGGGAAAAACCTCCTAGACCTCCACCGCAGCAATCTCCTACTTGACACATCCTCAAAGGCAAGGGAAATGAAAGCAAAACTGAACCCTTGGGACTTCATCAAGATAAAAAGCTTCTGCAAGGCAAAGGAAACAATCAAGAAA
>NC_043709.1:96740490-96786614 GCF_006229205.1 Suricata suricatta
GAAAGCTGAGAATGAACTGAGGGTTGGGGGGGAGGGGGGAGGGGGGAAGACAGGTGGTGATGATGGTGGAGGGCACTTGAGGGGAAGAGCACTGGGTGTTGTATGGAAAACAATTTGACAATAAAATATTATGGAAAAAAAGTCTTCCAATTCTCTTAGAATTATCATACTTTTATTTGATATCTGTTAAGTGTTTTCTACCTCATCGTTTCTCCTCTACTTAAGATTTATGTGTAGAAAAGAAATGCATTATTAGTCTGATAGTATTTCCTTTGGATAACAACTGTATACCTTCACTTTCATGAAAATGGGATTATTCCATGAGTCAGGAGTCCTCCCTTTGTCTAAGAGCTGACACACCCAATGTTGTCTCTCCTGGTGCCTCATTAGCATAAATTGTCCTTCCGTACATTTTTTTTCCTTGGAGTTGAAAATTACCTTGCTCTTTAGAATCTCTGGAGGAGCTTTAAACAGTTCTGAGGTCCATTACTCATTCCAGACCAATTAAATCAGAATCTATGGGAATGACACCCAAGCACGGATATTGTTTTAAAGCTGCTCACTGATTTTCAATATGAAGCCAAGTTGGAAAAACACTGCCTTTGATATTTGACTTCATGTGTTTCCCACATTTGTTCCCTCAGGACGTGTGCCATGTCTCCACACCCTTTAAATACACATAGCCTTTGAAATTTCCCCTTGTAATTTTAGAAACATTCTATGCTTATCTTTTCAACTTTGGTAGGGCATTTCCATATCTATCCATTCAAATTGTTTGTATGTATTTGCATCAATTTTAACATCTTTATTTGCCTAAGATTTTTTCTATTTCATCTATTTAAAAAATACACTATCAAATATTGCTCTAAAGAGATTTTTATTATTTTGAAGTCTCTATCTATAGTTATCTCTTCCTGTTTATTCTATTTAAATTTTTTTAAAATTTATTGAGAGAGAGAAAGGGAGAGTATGAGCAGGGGAGGGGCAGAGAGAGGGAGACAGAGAATCCCAAGAAGTCTTTGTACTGTTAGCACAAAGCCTGATGAGAGGCTCAGTCTCATGAACCATGAGATCATGACCTGAACTGAAGCCAAGAGTCATATGCTTAACTGACTGAGCCACCCAGGTGCCCCATGTTTGATTTATTTTTTTATTTATTAAAGATTGTTTTCATTTTATTTATTTTAGAGAGAAAGAGAAAGAGGGCACAAGCAGGGGAGAGGGGAAGAAAGAGAAAGAGAGGCAACCATAAGTAGGCTCCAGACTCAGCACAGAGCCTGACATGAGGCTTGATCTCCCAACCCTGGGACTGTGACATGAGCCCAAATCAAAAGTTAGATACCAAACTAACTGAGCCACCCAGGTTCTTCTATTCTATTTTTTAAATTTTAGTTTTTACTTTCTTGATAAGTCTTACTGAAATTCTGATATGTTTTTAGGCTTTTAGTTTTGCTAATTTCTCCATTTTTCTCCAGTTTTTACTTTCTTGATGAGTCTTACTGAAATTCTGATATGTTTTTAGGCTTTTAGTTTTGCTAATTTCTCCATTTTTCTCCAGTTTTTACTTTCTTGATGAGTCTTACTGAAATTCTGATATGTTTTTAGGCTTTTAGTTTTGCTAATTTCTCCATTTTTTATTTTCCATTTTATCAGCTTCTACCTTTATTTTTAATATTTTTCTCTCCTTTTTTCTTCCTTCCTCCTTATTTTCTTTCTTATTTCCTTTTTTCCCTCTTTCCCTCCTTCCTTCCTTTTTTCCAGCTTGCTAAAAAGAATGTTTTACTCCTCTGAGTTTCTTGATGAATATATTTAAAGCAAATTATCCAGGGTAAAGCTAATTAGAGTTAAAGTGGCCCAATTAATGGCTGTTTGGTGCCAGATTATTTTTTTACTTGATCTTAGCCAAAAGGCTGAGAAATGATTGTGCCAGATTGTTTTCCTTTTTTTTTTTAAATTTTTTAATGTTTTATTTATTTTTGATACAGAGAGAGACAGAGCATGAGAGGGGGAGAGGCAGAGAGAGAAGGAGACACAGAACCGGAAGCAGGCTCCAGGCTCTGAGCCAGCTGTCAGCACAGAGTCTGACGCGGGGCTCGAACCCACGAACACGAGATCTGACCTGAGCCGAAGTCGGAGGCTTAACTGACTGAGCCACCCAGGCACCCCCAGATTGTTTTCCTAATCATTACGTTATTTTTAAGTTTATTTATTTGGAGAGAGAGAGAGAGGGAGAGAGAGAGAGAGAGAGAGAGAGAGAGTGAGAGAGGAGAGAGAGAGAGAGAGAGAGAGAGAGAGAGAGAGAGAGAGAGAGAGAGAGAGAATGAATTCCAAGCGGGCTCCACACCATCAGTGCAGAGCCCGACATGGGACTCATACTCACAAACCACAAGATCATGACCTGAGCTGAAATCAAGAATTGGTTGCTCACCCAACTGAGCCACCTAGGCCCTCTAATCATTATGGTATAAATTCTCCTAATGAGCATTAAACCTTTCTCTGATAAATTTTGAAATGTATTATAATTTAAGTGTGTTTTTTCTTACAAAAACACAAATTTTAATTTTTGCAAAATACACATGTAAAATTTACTCACATTAACAATTTTCAAGTGTACTGTTCAGTCGTATTAGGTACATTTATATTGTTTTGCTTTGTTTTGCACTATTCCTATCAATCTTCAGTACTCCTTCTATCATCCAGAATTGTAAGTTTATACTCATCAAACAATAACTCCCCGTCCTTCTTGTTCCGCAATCTCTGGCAACCACTATCCTTTTGGTCTGTATAGATCTCACTACTCTAGGGACCTCACAGAAGTTGAATCAAACAGTGCTTGTCTTTTTGTGACTGGCTTATTTCACTTAGAATAATGGCCTCAAGTTTCATCCATGTGGTAGCACGTGCCAGAATTTTCTTTTTGAAGGCCAAATAATATTCCACTATATGTATATCTCACAATATACCCATCTATCCGCTGATGAACATTTGGGTTGTTTTTACCTTTTGATTATTATGAACATGGGTTCATATTACTATGGGTGACAAATATCTCTTAGAGACTTTTTTTGGTTCTTTTGAGTATATGCTCACAAGTCAAATAGGTGCATAATGTGGTAATTCAATTTTTGATTTTTTGAGGAGCTGCTGTGTATTTTACATACCAGCTGCAACAGTCTACATTCCCACCAATAGTGCACAGAGTTTCCAATTTTTCTACATCCTTGAAACACTTAATATTTTCTGGGTTTTGTTGTTGTTGTTGTTTTGTGTTTTGTTTTGTTTTTGTAGTAGCTGTCCTAATGGGTGTAAAGTGGTCTCATTGTGGTATTCTTCTAACGATTAGTGATGTTGAGTATCTTTCCATGTGCTTGTTGGTCATTTGTATATCTTTTTGGGAGAAATGTCTTCAGGTCCATTGCCACTTAAAATTTTTTTAAGTGTTTATTTATTTTTGAAAGAGAGAGAGAGAGAGACAGAGTGCAAGTGGGGGGAGAGGTAGAGAGAGAGGGAGACACAGAATCCAAACCAGACTCCAGGCTCTGAGCTGTCAGCATAGAGTGCCTGACACAGGGCTTGAACTTACAAATTGCGAGATCATGACCTAAGCTGAAGTTGGATGCCTAACTGACTGAGCCACCCAGGCACCCAGCCACTGAGCACTTTTAAATTGGGCAGTTTGTTTTCTGTTATTCAGTTGTTGGAGTTATTTATATACTAATATATTAATCCCCTTATCAGTAAATGATCTGATAATATTTTCTTCCACTAAGTGGGTGGTATTTTCACAGTGTTGATTGTGTCTTTTGATGTATAACAGTCTTATATTTACATATTTTTACTTTTAAAAAGTGCTTTCAGCATAATATCCAGGAGATTTTTGTCAAATACAATGTCCTAAAGCTTTTCCCCTTTTATTTTTTTATTTTTTAGTTTTTTTTCACTGTTTCAGGGTTGATTTACTATGTTTCTAGTGGGTCCACAATGGTGTAGATTATTTTTGTGTAATCCAGATAATATAACATGATTCTTTTTATTTTCCTCAGAACATCTTAATATGTAAGATTTCCTACATTTGAGGTCCCTCACTGGGTTATAAAATTGGAATGTAACTGTTAATTTTAGTTCGATGTCTTTGTGAGATGCATTCTGCTATCCACACAATATTTCTCATTTCTTGTTCCTTCAGCTTTGTGTAAGCATAAAACACACCATAGTGGAATTGTCTGTTGAATGCGAGCACGTTCATTTGTACCTCACGCTCATAAAACACATCCTCCAATGTCTTTCCTCCACTGCCACCACCCACAGCATCAAACAAAGGCTTGTATACTCCATAATGGTCTGCTACTCTCCTCATCTGATCAAAGTCTTCTGCTTGAGCCAACAGGCAAAGCCCCTCAGGATACAGCTTGCCACAGGTCGGGTAGAGGGTCTCCCGGTCCTCTTTGCTCAGTTCAGTGCCAAAGGAGTTAAGAGTGATGATAAAAGCACGTCTGTCGGCCTCAAACTCAAGAATGGGACACATGATTTCTGCTGTGACATCACCATGATTCTTACAGAATTTATAGAATGCCTCAAGGTAAGACTTGTACAGTTTATTGTGCAGTAATTCAATATTCAGTTCATCTAGGATATTTTCAGACATGCAGTCTTGAAAGAATGGAGCTAATGGTGTTTCAACCAGAACAGCATTGAAGAGATCGGAAGGCGTCTCGGCAATGTTGACTGCTTCCATTTCTGTGAAGCGGCCCAGTGGGTGGCACTTCACGAGAATTTCTTTCACAGATTTTTTTTGCAATGAGCCATTCATCAGTAGAATCACATTGTCTATCATGTAACTGCACGTCATGTATGTAAAAAATGTGCTCAGGGGTTCCAGGGAATGATTCCGGAAATATTCAAATTCTCTGCATAGTTTTTTCCTCATCTCCGTGTCAATTTTTGAAACAGTAAGAGGATTTGTTTGATTAGCCAAGAAGTTGCCATAATCAGTGGTCTGGAGATGAATTTTCACATCTTCCAGGGTCTCACACTGAACCAGGTTGATGTAGTCTTGCTGGGTCAAGAGGCCGGCCTTGCACCCCCGCACCAGGCCTTCCAGGTAGCCATGGTCCACGTTAAAGTAGAACTCTGCGCCCTCCAGCATGGCCAGAGAGATCCCAACCAATGTGGTCTGAAACAGCTCCAGATTCTGGTCAGCTCCTGAAGGTTTGTCTCTAGCAGATCCCAATAAAGGCTTTCTTGGCTCCATAACTTGGTCTCTTTCTTTCCTCTCATCTCTGCCTCCATCTATTAAATCTTGCAGTTTGAAGGATCCTGAGACGCTTTTCCCCTTTTATTCTAAGAGTTTGATTGTTTTAGGTCTTTCATTCATTTTGAGTAACTTTTGTGTATGATGTAAGGATCTAACCTCATTCTTCTTCTTCTTCTTCTTCTTCTTCTTCTTCTTCTTCTTCTTCTTCTTCTTCTTCATTTTAATGTTTATTTATTTTAGAGAGAGCAGGGGGGCAGAGAGACAAGGAGACAGAGGATCTAAAGCAGGCTCTGTGCTATCAGCAAAGATCCTGATGCAGGACTTGAACTCACAACTTGTGAGATCATGACCTGAGCCAAAGTCAGATACTTAACTGACTGAGCTACCCAGGTACCCCTAACCTCATTCTTTTCATGTGGATATCCAGTTTTCCAACATCAATTGTTGAAAATTGTTTTTCCCCCCATTGAATGCTTTTGGCACCATTGTTGAAAATCATCTCACTATATATACAAGGGCTTATAACAGGGTACTTTCAAAAATAGTTTGAAATTCTCTTACAAAGTTAACCATAATCTAGTAACTATACTCCAAGCTATATACTCAAATAAGTTGAAAACTTACATGAGGACCAAAACCTGTACACAATTGTTTATAGGAGTTTTGTTCAAACTCAGCAGTTAAGACATCCAAGACAGCCAGACAATGGAATATTATTTATAGCTAATAAGAAATGAGCTCTCAAATTATTAGAGGGCATGGAGAAAACTCCAAGTCATATCTCTAAGTCAAAGAAGCCAATCTTAGAAGACAATGTAAAGATTTTACCGTATAGTGATTCCAACTGTATGACATTCAGCAAAAAAGCAAAACTTTGAAGAGAGTAAAAAGATCAGTAGTTGCCATGGTTTCAGAGGGGAGGGAGGGATGAGTAAATGGAGCACTGAAGGGCAGTGAAACTATTAGGTCTATAATGGTTGTTACATATCATTATGCATTTCTCGAAACATTATACAATGTATAACACAAAGAGTGAACCCTAATATCAACTATGGACATTGATTGATAATAAAATGTCATTGTTGGTTCATCGAGTTTAAGATCCCACTAGTGTGGGATGTTCATGGTGGGGAAGGTTGTGTGTATGTTTCCAGAGGGATTATGTGGTAACTCTGTATTTTCACTCAGTTTAGCTGTGAAACTAAAGCTATTCTAAAAACTAATGTCTATTAAGTTATAAAAAACTTATGGAAGTAAAGAAAAGAGTTCTTTGTGTGTGAATAAGGATGGCTTAATTAATTAATTGGTTTGTTTAACTATTTGATCTCTCTGCTTACTTTTAGTGTGCTTAATCTACCAGTTCAGAAAAGTATGCTAATATCTGCAACTACAAATTTTGACTTACCGATTTCTCCCTCTACATCTGTCAGTTGTTCTTTCATATATATTTCTTTAAAATATTTATTTATTTTTGAGAGAGAGAGAGAGAGAGAGAGAGAGAAGAGTGTGAGTGGGGGAGGGTCTGAGAGAGAGACACACACACACAGAATCCTAAGCAGGCTTTAGGTTCTGAGCTGTCAGCACAGAGCCCAACGTGGGGCTCCAACCCAAAACCGCGAGATCATGACCTGAGCTGAAGTTAGACACTTAACTGATTGAGCTACCCAAGCACTCCTGTTCTTTCATATATTTTTAATGTCTCTCCACTACTATGATTAAATCTTCTATCATTCCTTTTAACAATGTGGAATATTCTTCATCACTTTTTCAATTTTTTTAAAATTTTCTGCTTGTTTCCTATATATCTCTTGTAAACAACAGCCTTTGATCCAACTGGAAGGTTTGTTTTGTTTTGTTTTGCTATCTGGTTTTTTTTAAATAGTAAGTTCAACCCATTTCTATTCATTGTGATTATTTCATACACATCATTTTCATCTTATTTCATATTTTCAGTGTACTCTGTTTCAATTTTATTTCTTTTTCAAAATTGCTTCCTGGATTATTCATTGTTCAGGTATGGAGTTTGGCGAGTTCCTTGTAAATTTTGGATACTAGCCCTTTATCCAATATGCCATTTGCCACTATCTTTTCCCATTCTGTCAGTTGCCTATTAGTTTTTTGATTGTTTCCTTTGCAGTGCAGAAGCTTTTTATCTTGATGAGGTCCCAATAGTTCATGTTTGTTCTTTATTTCTTTGCCTTTGGGGATGTGTCAAGTAGGAAATTGCTGCGATTGAGGTCAAGGAGGCTATTATCTGCTTTCTCCTCTAGGGTTTTGATGGTTTCCTGTCTCATATTCAGTTCTTTTATCCATTTTGAGTTTATTTTTGTGAGTGAGGCAAATCATGAGAGACTTTTGAATGCTGAGTGCAAACCGAGGGCTGAAGAGGGAGGGGGGAAGGGGACAGGGATGATGATCATAGAGAGGGGCACTTGTGGGGAAGATCATAGAGAGGGGCACTTGTGGGGAAACCAACTTGGTAATAAACTATATTTAAAAAATTGCTTCCTGCTTTTCATTAGATTAATCAAAATATTTTCTTATTTTAAGAAGTTACATCGTATTTTTGTCTTATGGTGGGTACTCTAACCTCAGATTCATACTTGTGATTATTGTCCTTTTTAAAAAATTTTTTTTAAATGCTTATTTTTGTGTGAGAGAGAGAGAGACAGAAACAGAGTATGAGTCATGGAGGGGCAGAGAGAGAGAGAGGGAGACACAGAATCTGAAGCAGGCTCCAGGCTCTGAGCTGTCAGCACAGAGTCCAATCTGGGGATCGAACCCATGAACTGGAGATCATGACCTGAGCTGAAGTCAGATGCTTAACTGACTGAGCCACTCAGATGTCCCAATTATTTCCCTTATTAATTTCTTCATTGTATTAGTCAGGATAGATTGTATTATAGTGTGAAAAACAATTATACCAAAACAAAACAAAGATGTTTCTTTCTCATGCTGCATATCAATTTCTAGTTGGCTAGATTCTACATGACCCATAGAGGAGCCATGATGTGGAAAAACAGCAATGATTGTGGAGAAAAGAGAGCTCTGGAGGGAGCTCTGTGTCACCTAAAAGTGACACAAGTCACATATTGGCCAGAATGAGCCACAAAGCTCTACTTAACTTTAGTGACTGAGAAATAAAATCGTCCCATATGATCAGAAGAGAGTAAAACTATGAACATTGACAGATACCATATGTTTGCACTCATAGGTCTAACAGGACAAACCTAACAGAGGACCATAGGGAGGGGAAGGGGGAAAGAGAGCTAGGGAGAGTGAGGGACACAAATCATGAGAGACTATTGAATACTGAAAACGAACCCTGGACTGAAGGGGGAGGGGGAGGGAGGGAAGGGAGTGATGGTCATGGTGGGGGGCACTTTTGGGGAGAAGCACTGGGTGTTATATGGAAACCAATTTGACAATAAACTATTATTAAAAAAGAAGAGAGTAAAACTAGAATATTTGACAAGCATAAATAATAACTAATACATTTATCAATGTTTTTCTATTTCTCCTAAAAAAGACAATGTTAGCACTTTTTTTCTTTAATGTTTATTTTTGAGAGAGACAGAGTGTGAGTGGTGGAGGGGCAGAGGAAGTGGATGGGACACAGGATCCAAAGCAGGTTCCAGGCACCTAGCTGTCAGTACAGAGCCTGACCATGCAGGATTCCAATCAAACCAGGAGATCATGACGCTTAAGTGACCCACCCACCCAGGCATCCTTTGGTTAGCACATTCTTAATTGTTTTTTCTTACCTCTCTGTGCTCCATGTTGCTATCGCCTGTAATTAACTTTTAGATTGTTACAGATATACACTCTTTCAAGAATTTCTTTGGTCTTAACGTTTTTTGAAGACAACAATGAACTTCACTCAAGGCCTTGGGTCATTTTATAAAACAATAAATGTTATTAAAATGTTTGACTCTCCCCTCTCATACCTCTTGCAGCACCTGGCTGTATTTATTTATATGTTTAAGGACCTCTTTGTGAGTATTTTAAGTGATAAATTTATTTGGGTAGAATATTCTTATAATGAATGTTCTTGTATATAAAAGACTATTTGGCTGATTATAAATTTTAGATTCCAAATACTTTCTTAATAGACAAAAAAAAAATATTCCACTGTCTTCTTGTATCCAGTATTAGTATTGAGAAAGATGAGGTAAATCAGATTTTTCTTAGTAGGAGATTTGCTCTTTCTGTCTGGACTCTTAAAATACTCCTTCTACCTTTGGTATTCTTAAGTTATGGTAATTTGTCTTATTATGTACTTTTATCTCCAGTTTTTATTATACTATGAACTCTTTCAAAATCCATAATTTTATCCAAAATGATTAATTGTGTGACTTATTTTTCTGTTCATTAGTAAGAGTTTCATATGATGTTGGTAGCCACTGGTGGATATTTGATGACTAGATTCATTAATTCATTGGGTCCCAAAATGCTGATATCGTAATTGTATAATTTCCTTGTCATTTTTCTGCTGGGATACTTTTATTAAGAGATTCTTCCTCTCAACTATTGTACCAGTAACATTTCATCTAAGAAACACAGGTTATATATTTGATTCTTTAAATTTACTTACTAATTATCAAACATTAGTGAATTTGTTCTCTGTAACTCTGGTGGTTCAATGAATTCTTTTCATACCATTATAAACTTCTGGATTTAAATATTTGATGGGTGTCAATACATTGGAATTCTTCTTCATATTAAAGCTCAAAGAATATCACTTTTGGCCAGAGAAAGACTCTTCAACTTGACTTTTGAGTATTTCAGACATGATCCTGGAAGTATTTGATAACTTCCTTGCTATTTGGAATGATTCCAGCTTCATTCCAGGTTCCTTCCCCCAGACATGAAATCATCCATTTTTATGAGAAACTTGGCTTTCTCATAGTGGAAAATAGCATTTCAAGACTACAGTCACTGTGTTAAGGAGGGTCATTGCTCAGCTGGAAGAAACTGATTTACATCAATTGATGAATGGATCAAGAAGATGTGAGATATATATATATATATATATATATATATATATATATATATATATATACACAATGGAGTACTATATGGCAATGAGGAAGAATGAAATACGGCCATTTGTAGCAAAGTGGATGAACCTCGAGGGTGTCATGCTAAGCAAAATAAGTCAAGCGGAGAAGGATAGATACCATATGTTTGCACTCATAGGTCTATCAGGAGAGACCTGGCAGGGGACCATGGGGAGAGGAAGGGGGAAAGAGAGCTGGGGAGAGTGAGGGACACAGATCGTGGGAGACTATTGAATACTGAAGATGAACCATGGACTGAAGGGGGAGGGGGAGGGAGGGAGGGGGGTGATTGTTATGGTGGGGGCACTTGTGGGGAGAAGCACTGGGTGTTATATGGAAACCAATCTGATAATAAACTATTAAAAATAAAAATAATTTTTTTAATTTTTAAAAATTAATTTTATGGATACCTACTTTAAATTTTTTTAAATGGCAAGTATTTTTATCATATGTCATTGCTAATAAATAATATGTGCTTCTAAATACAGACACAAGCCCTCTGGATACAAGATACACTTTCTTTCCTTAGATGAGCGACGTCTTCACTGACGGCAAGAAACCTCAGTAATATTGCTGTATTCTGTTGTCATCATTGGGCAGTTCTCTCCATTACTTGAAAACTTCTAAAAGTAATTCCAGGAGAGAGAAAAGTAATTTGAAGAGGAAACGGAATCTGTTTAGGGAGTAATAAAAACAGACAGAAAACTTTCAGTGAAGATTATTTATTTATTTATTTATTTAGGGAGTGATAAACACAAAACTTTCAGTGACGATCAATGCTACATTTGACTTTCTTCAAAACAATCTTACCCTATAGCTAAGATATGAGGTCATACTGTTCAGCCTAATAAAATATTACAGCTTAAAAATCTTCTTGTACGAAACTGCTTAACAGCTGAAGAAGGGCAGGGAAGACTCCCCCTGTCGGTCTCAGAGGCTGGTGGGAGTGGAAGAAGGCTCTGCCGCAAGGTGGCCGCATGCGCATGTGGCGGGAGGAAATGAGCAAGTGTTGATACCCACCTCCAATACGGCGCTGAGGACCTGTACTTCGCTCTTGCCCTACTTCACTGGCATGGCTTTCTTGACTCTTCCACATTTCTTCAAGTTCAACAATCAGTTGTTGGTATTTGTGGTATAGCCACATGAGTCTCCCATCCTGGTTCGTTGGTGTTCTAGGCATCACTGCAATATGCATGGTGCTTCAGTATGTCCGGTAGGCCAGCCGTATGTGCAGCTCAGCAGTAACGGGGTCAGCAGAGGCTGCGACCATAAGTTCTCTATTTCCGGCCACCTGCCACAAGACCGGATCAGGCTGCAGTACATTCTCGGTCTTTCCTTAGGAGTGTCAGACAATGTGGGGCACCTGGGTGGCTCAGTGGTTAAGCCTTTGACTTCGGCTCAGGTCATGATCTCAGTTTGTGAGTTTCAGCCCCTCATCAGGCTCTGTGCTGACAGCTCAGAGACTGGTCCTTCGGATTCTGTGTCTCCCTCTCTTTCTGCTCCTCCTCAACTCGTGCTCTGTCTCTCTCTCTCTCTCAAAAATAAACAAACACTTTAAAAATGAAAAAAAAGAGCATCGGACTCTTTTGGTACAAGCCTGGCCCTCTTGTCCCAGTTACCTTCCTTTTCCAGGAAGCCCCAGTAGCACTTCTCAAGAGCTGCAAGAATCTCTTTTCTCTACCGACCTGAGTTGGTTCCTGTTTCAGAAGCTTCTCTTCTACCAACTTGCTCCCCTTGAGGTTACGGGCTTCTCATAACTAGTTGTTCTTGCTTTGTTTCTTTTCAAGTTCCAAAGACTGGTGAGCGACTGCATGCCTGCTTTCTGAGATCATGGCGTGGTACTTGGCTTCAAGACCCTGACGGAAAGCGGCCTTTCACTGACGGTATCCTTCTCTCTCTTTTTCTCTTTCTGGGATTGCCTGGACCAAATCCAGTGCACAGCAGCCAGTCCCAGCATTGGAACCAACAGGCATAATTCCATCTGCTTCCGTTACTTCCCTCAGCCCTGGAATTAGGCCAGATATTCTGATCTAGGGGGTCTTTTAAGTCATCATAGAGATGAACTCTCTGGCTGGGAGCACCAGCCCTGGGTCCCTTTGTACCACTGTCCACCTGGTCCTGGATACACACTTTTAACTCAAATTCAGGACTGACTTTGCACTTTAAAATTGTGATGCAAATGTATTTTATTAGCATAACCATATTAATTCTTTCTTCTCACCTTTCTTTTTTATACCAAGCTTATCCAAGGTGGTGGTGCTAAATTGTTTTCTGAAAACAGTTGATTCCTTGTTCATGCGTGGGACTGGTTTTCTGTGACTCTGTGCAAAAAAGCTATCAGCAGGTGTAGGATCAAAATGCTTTTTATTCTGGAGCATCCAAAAATACTTTATTTTCATTTCCATAATCTCTTTCCTCAAATAATTGCTTCTTCGTTTGTGTGTATATGTATGTATGTATGTATTTTGAGAGAGAGAGCCACAAACAGAGGAGGAGGAGGAGGAGGGGAGAGAGAGAGAGAGAGAGAGAGAGAGAGAGAGAGAGAGCGAGAGAGAGAGAAATCCCAAACAGGCTCCACACTGTCAGTGCAGAACCTGATAGGGGCTTGAACTCACGAATCATAAGATCATGAACTGAGCTGAAATCAAGAGTCAGAGGCCCAACTGACTAGGCCACTTAAGTATTCCTCCAAAATAACTTAATTAAGTTTATTAAGTAAATTAATTAAATTGGGATGTTCCTATCATTCTACATAGCCCTTTGTTCTTGATGCCATGCAGCTATTCAACTTGGGGACAGTAAAAATCAAATTGAAGGCATGATCTCCAGATGACCCACAGTTAGTGAAGTCTCCTTTATTCCCTAGGGAATGGATGGTTTCGGGTGCTATCTCCCATCTCTACTGAAATTCACAGAGACTGTGTCAAATTGAAGAGAGTCGATATAGTTCCAGTTTACAATAAACTGTGGTGAAGACATGGGTGGTGTTCAGTGTTCAGTTTTTTGGATCTCATTTCTGTGAAAAACTGTTGAAATGGGATCTTCTTGCCTCAGGAGTCAATATAATAGATATTAGACACCAAAGTGAGTGTGAAACTAAGCACAATGAGTGTTTTCTAAAATGGTAAGATCTTTACATGCATTATTTCATTTCAAAGTCACCGCTGTGTGAAATGTATATCATCATGAGTACATTTTACTATTAAGAAAAAGAATAATGCCAGGGGCACCTGGGTTGCTCAGTTGGTTTAGTGTCCAACTTCCGCTCAGGTCATGATATGGCAGTTTGTGGGTTTGAGACCCATGTTGGGCTCTGTGCTGTCAGCTATGAGCCTGGAGCCTGCTCTAAATTCTGTGTCTCCCTCTCTCTCTCTGCCCCTCCCCACTCATGCTCTTTCTCTCTGTCTCTCAAAAATGAATAAACATTTAAAAATGTTTTCTAAAAAAAGAAAAATATAATGCCAAAGTGTTGGTGTCTTGCCCAGCAAATTCCTGTCTATGTTCAGGCCTTAGTTTGAACACCAGTCTCCAAAATTTTATGATGACTGTTATCTTAGACAGATGCTCATCTGCTATTCTCTTTTATAGCACAAGAGAACAGAAATGATGTGAGCTATGGAGTTGGCATATAAAAGTCCTGGAAACATTTCCTGGGGAAGCTGGACTATTACATCTAGAACATTGTTTTCGTAAATATTACAGAGAAAGGCTTGAGAGGCTTGGACTTCAATCTGCTATTTGTATGAGGACTGTGGGTTTTAAATAAGTCAAGATGATTAGAAATCAAGATGAATAGATGATTGCATGATCCTTTTAAGGCAGTGTGGTTTCTCTGAGTCATGCGTTCTCTTGCTACAAGTGACATTCAGAATTGTGCAGAGCTTCCTGTTAATTTGTTTTCTGAGAATACAGATGATGGCTAAAAGTAGAAAATGCCTTCAGTTCCCCATGTGGTCAATCTGGAATATAATGAACAGTGGTACGTTTTGCTTGAAAGAAATCAGATCACATGTGGGTGGGGGGAAGTGAACAAACTGTAAAGGTAGTTTTTGCCTGCATATCTGCAATATAAATGATCTGGTTGTCATTTGCCCCCACACAGTTTTAATTTAATGACTAAGATGATTGCTTGACCCTTCTTTGTGAATTTCCCCATCAATTCAGAATGGGCTAGGCTGGTTCTTGAAACACTGCGACCCTCAGTGGAGTTCAGAGCTGAACTCACTCAGGGTATCAGTGAGTGCTCACTGCTTTGGAATCCAATGGCTTGACCAGAGTTCCTATTCCAGTACATATTATGTTCTAATGGGATGAAACAGTAAGCAAACAAATAAATACGTCATGTATTATATGATAAGTGCTTTGGAGAGACATAAAAAAACAGGATGAAGAAATAGAGCGTAATGGAGGGATACTGATATGTTGGGGCCCAGTAGGCCAAAAAACCTCCTGCAGAGCGACCGTTGATGGCACTGTCTCCAGGACACAGAAGAGTTACCTTTGATGGCTATGCCTCCGGGGCGCAGGAGAAAAAATCTGGGAGGTTGTGGAAGAAGTTGAAAGACTGTGAAGCAACATTTGGCCTCCTGGGCTGCATATGTTGCTTCTATTTAACTTGTCTATGATTTTTCTTGTTGCTTTACAAAAGCAAAAAGGCTTATACCTTTAAGTTTTGAATCAACCTGGGTCAGTTAGTGACGCCAGCTTTCCCTTACATTATTTCTGTTCGCAGCTCATTGCCTGCTGTTGGGGGCAAACACAATCCCCTGTCTAAAATTAACCCCTTGAATGATAAGCATCTTGCCCAGACATAGCTGCTAAAGGGCCTTGAAGAAAAGAAGATCTTTGAGAGACAGACTCCCTCATTCCTGTTTTTTTACTTCTGTTCTCACGGCTGTTCTCTCTTCTGTGATAAAAAATGATCCTTCCCAGAGCATGTTTTTACTTTTTCAAGGACCATAAACTATGTAATCATTAAAGAAAAAAAAACGTGTAATCCCCTATGGCATAAAAGATACTGACTTTCTTAGTAATGTGTGGCTTTACCACCATTCACGTTGTCTGTCTTCTTTCCTATAGATAGTTCGCCGACACCAACCACCTACTCAGGGACTGTTCGACTGGGGTGCGTGGGCTGGTCCTCCATCCTCCGGACTGATTTACAAAGGCTTACTTAGGAAGCCTCTCTGTTAAAGTGACATTTGGGCAGCAAAATCAGGAAAGAGAAAAACTGAGCCAGGCAGATATCTGAGGGGAGAGTCCAGGCTAAGTCATCTTGAAAACAAAGGCTCAAAATCTTGAAAATTGTTTAAAACAAAAAGCCAATGGAATGGATGTGTTTGCAGGGAGAAGTTCCCTGAAGTACAGGTGCCAGATCATGTGATACTTTGTAGGCCATGATAAGGACTTTTAAATGTTTTTCTGGGCGAGATAGAAAGCCAGTAAAGCCTTTTGAGTTGAGGAATGTCAAGATTTCAATTTACCCTTAAATTTCTTTTCTTATATTTTCCGGATATGAAGAAACCTGCAGCGTAAAACTGTTTCAGATGGGAAACCAAGAGCTTGTTTTTGGACATTGTATGAGTTCCCTATGAAGCTTTCAAGTAGAGATATCAGGACTTAATTCTAGAAAATTAAGGCAATGCCCTGCCTTGCAAAAATAAGAACTCAATCTGTATTTCTAGAATGAATAAATGAATAGATGAGTATTATTTCTCTCTTTAAAATATTAAAAGTTATTTAAAATGATCAGTGCACATGGCACTCCCTTAGGAAAAGAGAACGTTTCAATATATAAATTTTAAAATAAAATGTGTAATACTTTCTAACAATGACTCTGTTCAAGCCTGGCCCTGCTCCTGGATAGAGATTACGAAATGCAGTGATTCCAAGTGGAATAATTTTTATATTGAATAGATGGCCCTTGATGGCAGTGACTATAGAGTATAAATCTCTTGTTTCCCTAGTGCCTGTCTTATAGTCGAGACTTAAAACT
This sequence comes from Suricata suricatta, assembly GCF_006229205.1. NCBI lineage: Eukaryota > Metazoa > Chordata > Mammalia > Carnivora > Herpestidae > Suricata > Suricata suricatta. Next base: position 96,756,800 of record NC_043709.1, read on the forward strand.
TTTTGCTAAGTAAATGAAATAAATCTTTCACCTAACTTGTGCTTTTGAATTCTGCAGAGAAACTTTTAGTATTCTCTAAAATAATCCTCATTTTATTGGCTTTCCACGAATGAAGTGATTTTTAAAAATATTTAAAATTTATTTTATTTTTTTAAAAGTTTATTTATTTAGAGAGAGAAGGTACAAGCAGGGGAGGGGGCAAAGAGAAAGAGGAGAGAGAATATCAAGCAGGCTCTGTGCTGTCAGCACAGAACCCGAAGGGAGACTTGATCTCACCAGCAATGAGATCATGACTTGAGCCCAAATGAAGAATCAGATGCTTAACTGACTGAGCCTCCCAGGAGCCCTGAAGCAATTTTTTTAATGCAATTTTGTTTTTTTTGTTTTCTAAACTTGAGGTGCTTCTGTAATTTGGTTCATACCTATGAGGTTTAAAAAGGGGAATATTTAGGGTGCAAATCACTGGTTTTGTTCTTTATTATCAAATACAAAACAAAATTTGTAAGGAGAAAGACCTAACTTGATTAAACAAAGAATCCTTACTTATTTAAACATTTTAATTGTCTTTGGTGCAAAGCGATCTAATCTAAGGATTTTGAGGTGTCTATACCATAATGCCAGCATGGGTACATGTAGGAAACAATGTGTTTTATTAAGATTTTTCTTCATTTTCAAATAATTTGGTGTTTATAGTTGTAATGTAGAGGGCTTTTTTAAAATTGAAGTAAATCATAAAGATAAAATTGACCACTCTGCAGTAAAATCCAGTAAGATAGAAGTGCCATACATTATAGAGATGTATGGTCCAATGTTTAATTACTCCCTAAAAGATTTTATGTTGGGGGCACCTGGGTAGCTCAGTTGGTTGACTGTCTAACTCTTGATTTCAGCTCCAGTCATGATCCTGGGGTCATGGGATGGAGTCCCATGTCGGGTTACACGCTGGGCATGGAGCCTGCTTGAGATTCTCTCTCTCTCTCTCTCTCTCTCTCTCTCTCTCTCTCTCTCTCTCCCTCTCTCTCTCTCTCCTTCTCTCTCTCTCCCTCTACTGCTTGCACACTCACTCTTTCTCTCTCTTTAAAAGAAAAAAAAAAGATTTTATGCTGTCCTTTGTCCAGTTGGCTAATAATACGGATGTACAGGGGGTTAAGCTGAGCCTTTTCACTTATCTAATTAGTCTTGTCTTTTATAGGAAAGAATAGATTCTTAATGTGTAAATATGACATATGTGTTTACTGAGTAATAAAACTAATTTTCTGCTTTAGAATTTTTTATAATCTTATGCTTTATGATTTTATATATTTTATAATCTCTATCTCCATGGCACTTGTGAAGTAGAAATGAAATCAACCCAATTGTGGCTAGGCATGGTAGCAAAGCCTCAGATGTGTTGAGGATGTTTTCCCAAAGCACTGTTTACTGTAACAATTACATCTCTGAACACAAATACAATTATTATTATTATTTAAAATGTTTATTTATTTATTTGGAGGGAGGGACACAGAGAGGGAGAGAGAGAATTTCAAGTGTGCCCCGCATTGTCAGCATGGAGCCCCATGTGAGGCTTGAACCCATGAACCATGAGATCTTGACCTGAGCCCAAATCAAGAGTCTGAAACTTCCCTGACTGAACCACCCAGACATCCTGCAAATACAAATTTTAATATTCATTCATGCTCAATTGCTTCTTGTTACTTTTGGCCCACGTAGCTGACCTTTTGGGATTTTGATACCTAACTTTGTCATAGAAAGATTAACTTTTCCACTCCACTTTCTGTGTCTCAAAAATGTGACTTCTGGGGCGCCTGGGTGGCTCAGTCGGTTAAGTGTCCGGCTTCGGCTCAGGTCAGATCTCACGTTCCTGCGTTCGAGCCCCACGTCAGGCTCTGTGCTGACAGCTAGCTCAGAGCCTGGAGCCTACTTCCGGTTCTGTGTCTCCTTCTCTCTCTGCCCCTCCCCCTCTCATGCTCTGTCTCTCTCTGTATCAAAAATAAATAAACCATTAAAAAAATTAAAAAAAATGTGACTTCTATACACAACAACCAGGTAAGTAAGCTAATTGTAAGTTGTGCATATTTTCTAGGAAGATTTTTGCATAACGGAAAACACTGAGATGAAAAAGCATGTTTAGGGCTATCCTCTTTAGTTCTCTGCTAGTCTCTTTTCTTTTGGGATTCGTCCACAGAAAGCTTAGCAATCACACTTGTGATTACCTGACTCTCTTCCTTTGTCTCTAACTAGTCTAGGCTATAAAGTCCAATTCTGTCTTGAGGATTCTGAATATGAACTGTGAGACACAGGGCCTGGTTTTAGAAATCAAACCTTGTTGATGGCAGAGCCCTAGATTTAAGACCCAAATACGCTTGTATCTGTGCTCCCCCAAGCTACCTTGGTTCATACTTAATGGAAACCTGGTTGTTCATCTCTTTGGATTCTGTGAATGCATGAAGAGCCATCTTATACACTTATTTCTCTCTAGAAGTTTTTAGTAGGATTCTATTATCGGCAAATGAAAAACCTCAATGTAATATACTGGTTATACAGACAATAAAAAGTAGGAAAAGAACAATCTAGGAAGAATTAGAATGGAATATAAAAATATATTGTGGTTTAGGGGAATAGTCACAACCTTAAAATGGAAGTGAAGATGTGCTTGACTATAAAAGAAATGTAAGGGTAAGTGTCTAATGTTTGTTTCCTATGGATTTCATCTTCGGTGCATAGACCACAGCACGTATGGAAAGAAAAGCAGTTTTTACTGGTGGTCTAACCATAGTCGCCATGTTTGGTTTACTCTGGCCTGTCTTACCTCCAAGAAGCATATTGTCCCAAATTAGTGCTCTTTACTTGCATCACCAAAGAGGAAGCTGTGGGTTTCCATTGAGTCACTGGACTGTTGCCATAGTTTCCATCCTGTTTGCCCATGTAGGTTTCCTCACCATTGTTGTTGGTGTACATCTTTCCTCTCTCTGCCTCTTGCACACTTTTTTCTCCTCCTCCTTCTCCTCCTCCTCCTTCTTTCTTTTACCATCATCCTGTCTGAGTTCCATACATGTCCTTATTTCTTGTTAGTCTTTAAAAAACTTTTTTAAAATGTGTATTTATTTTTGAGAGAGAGAGAGAGAGAGAGAGGTGAGGGGCAGAGAGAGAGGGAGACACACAGTCTGAAACAGGCTCTGGGTTCTGAGCTGTCCACACAGAGCCAGATGGCAGGACTCGAACTCATGAACTGCAAGATCACAACCTGAGCTGGAGTCAGATGCTTAACTGACTGAGCCACCCAGGTGCCCCTCTTGTTAGTCTTTTTAAAAAATATATCCGCCAGCTAGTATTTATACTAATAGTGGCTTAGAAAAAGTGATTGTTTTTTTTAAAGTTTATTTTTTTTTATTTTGAAAGAGAGACGGCATGAGCATGAGTGGGAGAGGGGCAGAGAGAGAAGAAAGAGAATTTCAAGCAGGTTCCGTGCTGTCAGCACAAAGCCTGAGGTGGACTTTGATCTCACAAACTGTGAGACCATGGCCTTAGGCAAATTCAAGCGTCAGATGCTTAGCCAACTGAGCCACTCAGGCTACCCTCTGTTAGTGGCTTTTTACCCAATAAAATGTCTTTCTTTTCTCAGAGGACTATACCCTAGTGGTTAATAGTATGGGCTTGAGGGCCGTATTACCTAGATCTGAATTTCAGTTCTAGCCTGCTCTGTGTGGCAGTTCAGGCAAATTTTTAACTTTTCAAAGACTTGGATATGTTATTTGTAAAGGGACAATATAATGGTACTTACTTGATTTTTTGAAAAGTAATCAAGTTAATTTCTCTTGAGAACTTAGAGCAGTGTCTGGCATTTCAACAAACATTAACTAGGATATTTTAGAGGTGTGTTTTTATAATGCTCCCATACAGCACTGGCATGCTTAATGCTAGTTTTCAAGGTCCCTTCAAATAATTTGCATAATTTTATTTTCATGATCCCCTCATTGAGGATAGGGCAAAGAAAGGCTAGAATTTTGTCCTTAGGGATTATAACCCCCAAGTTTTGATGTATTATGTCAAAGGTATAGGGTGTTGTGGAGGGACACATTGAAGGTCCAACAAAGTATTTGGGTCATGAATCAAAGACGACCTGTGCAACCACCTTGTTAGGAATCAGTCTACAGGTGTCTATACTCGTCAGCCACTTTCTTCTCCGGGCTGTTCCAGCTGCATTCACCAACGTCAACCTCCTGTACACTTGGTCTTGTGTAGTTTTGGAGTCAATCTGAGAAATCCTAAAAGACATCAGGTCCTCTAATTCGCAGGCTTGAAATTAATTTTGCTGTTGATAGACCTGATATCCATAGCGCAAAGTACCTTCATGGTCTACAAATGTTGAAATTCTCTACCCTATCCTCATACTGTCTGCAAATGTACCCCCTTTTTGACCCATTTAATATGATTAGGTTTCTGCCTCAGTTTTTACACTCACGACTCTGGTTTCCTGCTGACTTTTGAGCTCTGGGCTAAAAATTTCTTAATTTACCCTCAATCTTATCCTTTCCAATTCTCTCCTCTTGCTGTTCTCTGTACCTAAAAGCATGTATTATCAAAACTGTCAGGGGTGCCTGGGTGGCTCAGTTGGTTGAGTGTGTGACTTCAGCTCAGGTCATGATCTCACGGTTTATGGATTTGAGCCCTGTGTCTGGCTCTGTGCTGACAGCTCAGAGCCTGGAGCCTGCTTCAGATTCTGTGTCTTCCTCTTTCTCTGCCCCTCCCCTGTTTGCACTCTGTGTGTCTCTCCTTCCGAGGTAAATAAACATTAAAAAAAAAAAAAAGACTATCGGTGCTTTTACTTGTCTGAATTCAGTGACAGCCATTGGCTTGAACATTCTCCTGCACCTGAGTCATGACTTCAGAGTTTGACTTTCTCAGAGACTGACAATGTCTTTAACCATGGCTGAGTTAGACATGTATAATTGATTCCTCATTCTTACTGCTGTGTTCTAATGTACTCTGAGAGGTTATTTAGCTTTTGCCAATGTAATACTCTAATCTCTTGAAATTACTTATATACTTTTTGCCAGTATTGGTAGCATGGAGTAGTAGAAAGGATGCAAACTCTGCAGTCACAAGGGTCTATTATCAAAGGAAATATGCACAAGATGATAATTCAAATCGTACAGAAGAGTTTATGATTAAAAGCAATAGTCTCTCCATCATCCTTTCCTACCCTGGCTCTACTGTGCAGGGGTAGACTGTTTTAGCTGTTTTCTTTTTTCTTTCTTTCTTTCTTTCGTCTGTCCTTCTCTCTCTTTCTTTCTTTCTTTCTTTCTTTCTTTCTTTCTTTCTTTCTTTCTTTCTTTCTTTTTCCTTTCTTCTTTCCCTCCTTCCTTCCTTCCTTCCTTCCTTCCTTCCTTCCTTCCTTCCTTCCTTCCTTTCTTTCTTTCTTCCTGGTAATGTTTTCTATGAATTTAAATATCTCTGTTTTTGAACATTATACTTCTTACTCTCCTAATTCTTTTTTATTTTCTTGCTATTTTCACTTTTTCTTTCAAATGTTGATGGTTAAGTGATGAGTATTTTTTTGTTATTAATTTATTGGTTACTTTTGCAAGTGTAAATAGTATTTTTATTCATTCATTTTTTTGGTCATATTTCTACTAAAAGGGAAGGGTTGCCCCTGCTCCTTTCATCTTTCTTCCCACATGTACTTCCTATCTTTTGTCACATTTATGTTTGTTTGTTTCATTTTGTTGTTAAAGTTTTTATCTTAATTCTAGTTTGTTAACATACAGTGTGCTATTAGTTTCAGGTGGACAATACAGTGATTCAGCAATTCCATACATCATCCCCCTCACCTAGTTCACCCATCCCCCACCCCCACCTCCACCTCCCCTCTGGTAACCACATTGTCAGTCACATTTTTAATTTTACCTTGTCAGGGTTGCTGGCATTCACTTTCGATGTACACTACAGCTATGATCAAGTGCTCATGTTTTGTACAGAGGCTAACTCTAATCAACAAACTTTTACATGATCATGACTCTTTTGGGCCAAAAGACGGGCTAAGATTATGTTTCCTTCTCTATAAGTCTTGTGTTTTGATTCTTCTATTTGCTTAGATTCCATTAGGTATTTTATTTTTTGAAAATGTTATTTATTTTGAGAGAGAGAAAATGATTGGGTGCACTGAATGAGTGGGTGCAAGCATCTCAAGCAGGATCTGTGCTGTCAGCACAGAGCCTGATGTGGGTCTTGACGTCCTGAACCATGAGATCAGGACCTGAGCCAAAATCAAATGTCAGACCCTTAGCTGACTGAGCCACCTACTTGCCCCACTGCTAAGTTATTTTAACTCAAGCTGCATTTTAATTTGTTTCCTAATTGGACTCTACTTTCTCATATAGCTTTCCCCCCTAGTGTTGCTAATTGCTTTTTTCTTGGATAACTTATTTCTGTTATGCCCTTATTTTTCAACCCTTCTAATTAGTGTGTCTCTTGAATGGCATTCAGCTTTAATTTGGCTTTCTCAGAGCCCTCCTTCTGCTGCCCCATACAGCAGAAGTAACCATCCAAGGACTTCCTTTACTGGCTCTCCTGGTTAGATCTACTGTTTCTTGTATACTGTGTCTTTCTCTTTGTTGCTGTGGGTATATCTCTTTGTCTGCAAACTTAAATGTGAAAATAATTTCACATTAAAAAATTTTTTTAACATTGATTTATTATTAAAAGACAGAGAGACAGAGCATGAGCAGGCCAGGAGCAGAGAAAGGAGGAGACACAGAATCTGAAGCAGGCCCGAGGCTCTGAGCTGTCAGCACAGAGCCCGACGCAGGGCCTGAACTTACAAACCGAGAGATCATGACCTGAGACAAAGTTGGACGCTTAACCGACTGAGCCACCCAGGCATCCCAATTACACATTTTTAAGTAAAAGTAAATCTGATCCTGAGACTCTGGTGTCCCAGCCTGGTGGGTAGGAAATTCAGTCTCAGTCATGTCGGGGCTTCTTTCACCGCACTGCAATTGCAGGAGGATCCAAGAAACTTATGTGTTGTCCATTAAAAGAGAGAGGGACTCTTAATTTTCAGTGCATCTTTAGTAGGGTCACCACTGCTTGTCCCAATGTTCAAGCCTGTGTGGGATCTGGGTAGTGGATGGCATCAGATTTTCTGTGACAACAGTCCAGTTTCTTCCGGTGAACTCACCATTTTTCTTCTCTGAGGTCTTTCCTGTTTGGGGATCTTTGCCAGGAGGCAGTGTATACATTCTCAGGGTTCTGGAATTTGACAACTTTTGTTCACATTGAAGTCTTTGTTAAGCTTCCCTCTACCTCTTTATGTGCCCTTTAGATTAATCACTCCAGGTATCACCATCTTCTGAAAAACAAAGGGGAAAGAGGTATAGTGTTCATTACGAGGAATTTTTCTTTTTGTCTCTGTCCCACAAACCTCCCCTGAGGTGAGAAAACATAGGCCTGGTGACCTATGAAGGTACAGTTTTATTTATTTCTAGCAAACCAGTTACAGTAATAAGGAGTCACACAACAGCTTCATTTCTTTCCTTTGAGAAGAGCTGTATTTTTTTCTCTTTGGAAGAGTTTAGGTTCCTTTCTTTGAGTCTGTGAACATTAGTTTATCATTTTTATGTTTTTGCTTTCATAACATTGTCTTAGAACAAGAAATGAGAGAAATATCTTGTAAAACACTGAGTCTCTGTCACATTTGAAAGGGACGCTGTTTCATCTAATTAGTGAGTCATTTACTAACTATGCAACCTCGTATTGTCTCTAAATCTCCGGGCATACGGTAGGGAAGTGTTGTGGCAGGCAACTCCTACTCATCTTCTGAGTCATCCCTTCCTCCTCATCCCTACTCCAGCCTCAGACTGAGTTATGTTCTCCCATGTTTCTTCATTATTATCCAGTAATTCTTCCAGGGCTATATTCATTAAATATATAAGTATTGGTTGAAAATGGTTTTCCCTAGTGCAATATCGACACTAGGTAATTTGGACCTATTTTGCCCCCTGCCTCTTCCCCAGTGCCTGGGAAAAGTCCCTGGTACATAGTAGGTACATTGTGGAATTAGTGAAAGAGTAGATGCTTTCTAAATATTACCAACTAGGGGCACCTGGGTGGTTCAGTTGGGTAAGCATCAGACTTTTTTAATGTTATTTTTGAGAAAGAAAGAGAGAGAGAGAAGGGCTAAGGGAGAGAGAGAATCCCAAGCAGGTTGTCAACTCAGAGACTGCCCCATGGAGCTCCAACCCCTGAAACTGTGAGATCATGACCTGAGCGGACATCGAGAGTCAGAGACTTAACCAATTGAGCCACCCAGGCGCCCCAAGAGTGGGACTTTTGGTTTCCACTCAGGTAATTACCTTACAGTTTGTAAGATCAAGCCCCTGAGTCAGGCTCCATGCTCACAGTGTGGAGCCTGCTTGGGATTCTCTCTCTCTCCCTGTCTCTCTGCCCTTCCCCAGCTCTCTCTCTTTCTCAAAATAAATAAATAAACTTAAAAAAAAGATTTGCGACTAATCAAGTGATTTGTTTTTATTTCCATCCCCTTCCTGGCTTCTTCATGAGGAACTTCTCTGGTACGTTTATTTCCTATATATCTTTTTCAGGAGTCCAAATACTTTGAAGGCAATGAACTGTTTCTGTGCTAAGTTTTGACCCAAGATTTGAGGCTGAAATTTGTCTTTTAGTTTAGAGCAATAATTCCTCTGTGAGATACTGCAGGACAGTGTGACAAAAGCCATTAAAAGGAAAATGGCAGAACCCAGAAACCCATGGTGTGGAGAAGACTGAACAACCCAAAAGAATGCACAGCTCAGATTTTTCTCAAATAATAGGCTTTGCAACAGTGCACTGTGAAGTTTTGAATAAAGCTTTATCCTGGGTCCTTTACCCTAACAAACCTCTCAGGTTTGGGCTCATCTCCATTTCTGGGCTTGGTTGCTGCATGTTAGTTTACTTATTTGAAAGGGTTCTCCGACCAGCATCCTTTTTTTTTTTTTTTTAACTTTTTAAAATGTTTATTTATTTTTGAGAGCTAGAGAGCGAGAAAGAGAGAGAGAGAGCGAGAGCGTGAGCGACAGAGGGACAGAGAGGGAGGGAGATTCAAAATCTGAAGCAGGCTCCAGGTTTCGAGCTGTCAGCGCAGAGCCTAAGGGGGTTTTGAACCCACGAACTGCCAGATCATGACCTGAGTCAAAGCCAGATGGTTAACCAACTGAGCGCCTCTCAGTCACTGAGTCACTGAGGCGACCCTCTGATCAACATCCTAATGAATTTAGTAGCCTGATTTGATTTTTATATCACTTTTTTAATGGATGTTTGCTTTTCTTTGTTCTTGTTTGTACTTCAAAGAAATAGTATTTTTTAGCATGTAGGTGTTTATTTTTATGAACTTCCCTATTAAAACTGCTCCTTCTTTATCCCGTGAGTTTTTGTCAGTTGTCTTTTCCATTTTCACTTTATTCAAGACATTGTTTTATTTCTATTTTGATTTCTTTTTTTACTTTTTTAAATATTTATTTATGTTGAGAGAGGGAGAGACAGAGAGGGAGAGAGAGAGAGAGAGAACAAGTGGGGGGGGGCAAAAGAGAGGGAGACAGAGAATCATAAGCAGGCTCCACACCACCAGCACAGAGCCTGATAGGGAGCTCGAGCCCATGAACCATGAGCTGAGCTGAAATCAAGAGTTCAACGCTTAACTGACTGAATGACCCAGGCACCCCTATTTTTTTTTTTTTTACATTTCTTAAAAGTACTTTATTGTCAAATTAGTTTCCATACAACACCCAGTGCTCTTCCCCACAAGTGCCCTCCTCCATCACCACCACCTCTTTCCCCCCCTCCCCCTTCAACCCTCAGTTCGATTTCAGTATTCAATAGTCTCTCAAGTTTTGCGTCCCTCTCTCTCCCCAACTCTCTCTCCCTCTTTCCCTCCCCTTGGTCCTCCATTAGAGGACTCCTGTTAGACCTATGAGTGCAAACATATAGTATCTATCCTTCTCTGCCTGACTTATTTCACTTAGCATGACACCCTCAAGGTCCATCCACTTTCCTACAAATGGCCATATTTCATTCTTTCTCATTGCCATGTAGTACTCCACTGTGTATATACACCACATCTTCTTGATCCACTCATCAGGTGATGGACATTTCGGCTCTTTCTGTGTTTTGGCTATTGTTGACATTGCTGCTATGAACATTGGAATACATGTACTCCTATGCATCAGCATTTCTGTATCCCTTGGGTAAATCCCTAGCAGTGCTATTGCTGGGTCATAGGGAAGTTCTACGGATACTTTTTTGAGGAACCTCCACACTGTTTTCCAGAGTGGCTGCACCAGTTTACATTCCAACCAACAGTGTAGGAGGGCAGGCACCCCTGTTTTGATTTCTTTTTTGACTCATTGGTAAAAACATATTTTGTGGCATGTGATAATGATAATTTCTTTAAATGAAATGCACTACATTCCCCAATCAAAAGGCAGATAGTGGCTCAATGAATAATAATTTAAAAGCTCTGTGCCACATGTAGCATGTAGTGTGTATGTATATAGAAGCATGTTGTTTAATCTCCTATATTTGTGAATTTTTTGGTTTTTGTCTTGCAATTGACTTCTAGATTTATATCAATGTGGTCAGAAAATATGCTTAATATGATTTCAGTCTAGTTACATTTATTAAGACTTGTTTTGTAGTCTAACACGTGATCTCTCCTGACGAATTTTCCATGCACACTTGAAAAGAATGTGTATTATTGCTGCTCTTGGATGGAGTGTTTTGTGATTGTGTGTTAGGACCATGTGTCATTTAAGTCCATGTCTCCTTATTGATTTTCTGCCTGGATGATCAATCCATTGTTTTAAGTCAGATGCTGAGTCTCCTACTATTATTGTATTGCTGTCTGTTTCTGGAAGTTTGTATGTACCCTCTGGCCAATATCTCCTCATTTCCCCTACTCCCCAGCCCCTGGTAACCACCACCCTACCCTCTGTTCCTCAGTTTGTCATTTTTTTATTCCACAAACAAGTAATAGCATACAGTATTTATCTCTCTCTGCCTGACTTATTTCATTTAGCATAATGCCCTCTACCTCCATCCAAGTGGTTCTAAATGGCAGGATTTTCTTCTTTCTCATGTTTAAATATTCCATTGTATATTTATACCATATCTTCTTTATCCATTTGTTCATTGATGGACAGTTCGATTGTTTCCATATCTTAGCTATTGTGAGTAATGTTGCAATGAATATAGTAGTGCAGATCTCCCAAACAATATCCTAATTTCAATGTCTTTGGATATAAAACCAGAAGTGGTATTGCTGGATCATGTGGTAGGTCTATTTTTAATTTTTTGAGGAACCTCCATTCTATTGTCCACAGGGGCTTCACCAATTTGTATTCTTGCCAACAGTGCACTAGGATTCCCTTTTCACCAAATCCTTCTCAACACTTGATAGCTCTTGTCTTCTTGATACAATCATTTTAACAGGTGTGAGGTAATATCTCATTGTGCTTTTGATTTGCATTTCCCTGATGATTAGTGATGTCAAGCACCTTTTCATGTGCCTGTTGGCCATTTATATGTCTTCTTTGGAAACTGTCTATTCACTTCCTCAACCCATTTTTAAGTCTGGTTGTTAGGGTGGTTTTTTTTTTTCATTTTGTTTTGGTGTTGTTGTTTTGCTATTGAGTTGTATTAATTCTTTACATACTTTAGATATTAATTCCCTACATGTGATTTATAAATATTTTCTTCCATTCTGTAGGTTACCTTTTCATTTTATTAACAAATATTTTTGCACATATGGAAAAAAAATCTTTCTTAAAAAGCAGAAAGCAGGGTTCCTGGGTGGCACAGTCGGTTATGTGTCTAACTCTTGATCTCTGCTCAGGTCATGATCTCATGGTTCTTGAGTTCAAGCCCTATATCAGCTTCTGAGCTGTGGTGTGGAGCCTGCTTGGGATTCTCTCTCTGCCCCTCCTCCACTCACACAGTGTGTGCTCTCTCTCTCAAAATAAAGAAATAAACTTTTAAAAATGCACAAAGCTTTTAAGTTTGATGTAGTCACACTTATTTATCTTTGCTTTTGCAGCTTGCACTTTTGCTCCCCTAGCCAGGAAGGAAAACATTGCTGACACCAATGTCAAGGTGTTATATCCCTATGTTTCTTTCTAGGAGTTTTCTATTTTTGGGTCTTTTAAGGGTCTTATATTAGGATAGATACTTTTTGTTTTTGCTTTCTTGGAGTATCTTTTGCCATTGCTTCCCTTTGAATCTCTGTATATTTTTTGAGCTGAGGTGAGTCTCTTGTAGTCAGCATATAGTCGGGTCTTGTTGCTTTGTTTTTAATCATCCAGCCATTCTATGCCTTTGATTGGAGAATTCAACTCATTAATAATTAGAGTAGTTATTGATAGGAGAGGACTTGGTAATATCTTCTTAATTGTTTTCTGGCTGTTTGGTGGTTTTCTTTCCTTTTCTTCCTTTCTTACTGCCTTCCTTTGCAAATCAATGGTTTTCTGTGGTGGTGTTCTTTGTTTCCTCTCTCCGTATCTTAGGGTATTTATAATAGATTTTTACTTTGTGGTTCCCATGAGGTTTACATAAAACATCTTGTGGATATAACAGTCTATTTTATGCTGGTAATAATTTAACTTTGCTTGCATACCAAAACTCCATCTTTTACTCTCCCCCTTTTTATGTTTTTGATGTCCCATTTACATTTTTATTGTGTCTCCATCTATTAACAAGTTGTTTAAGTTATAGCTATTTTTAAATACTTTGGTCTCTGACCTTTATCCTAGCATTAAATAGCACATCACCATATTATAATATTAGGATATTCCAAATCTGACTTTATGCTTGCAATTACCAGTGTGTGGCATGTTTTCATGTTATCGGTTAGCATTGCTTTGTTGCAGTTTGAAGAGTTTGTTTCAACGTTGCTTGTAATACAGATTTAGTGGTGATGAATTCCCTCAGATTTTTTGAAAAAATTTTTTAATGTTTTAATTTATTTTTGAGGGAGAGACAGAGTATGAGTGGGGGAAGAACACAGAAAGAGGGAAGCACAGAACCTGAAGCTGGCTCCAGGCTCTGAACTGTCAGCACAGAGCCGGATGCAGGTCTTGAACCCATGGACTGGGAGATCATGACCTGAGGCAAAGTTGGATACTTAAACGACTGAGACACCCAGGCACCCCTCATGGGGGGTGGGGAGGATTGGGGAGGAAGGGCAGGCAGGAATTTTTATTTTGCCTTTAATTCTTAGGGCCAAACTTGCTGGGTAAAGAATTCCTGTTTGGCAGTTTCTTTGACTGCTTTGAATAAATCACCCTATACTTTCCTGGCCTGTAAGGTATCTGGTGAAAAATCCGCTGATAGGATTATGGAGGTTCCGTTGTTTGTCAGAGTTTCTTTCTCTTGGCTGTCTTAAAAATTTCTTTGTCTTTCATTTCAGACAACTTTATTATTATAGATCTTAGGAAAGATTGTTTTGGATTGAAATTCTGAGGTGTCCTATTAGCTTCATGAATTCAGATGTCCAAATATCTCCCCATATTTAAGAAATTCTCAGCCTCTTTCTTTCTTTCTTATTTTCTTTCTTCTTTCTTCTTACTTTTAAGTTTATTTTTTATTTTGAGAGAGAGATAGAGAGCATGAGCAGGGAAGGGGCAGACAGAGAGCAATAGAGAGAGAATTCTAAGCAGGTTACATGCTATCAGTGCACAGCCCCACCAGGAGCTCAATCTCATAAACTGTGAGATCACGACCTAAGCAAAAGTAAGAGTTAGACGCTTAACTGACTTAGCCATCCAGGTGCCCCTCAGCCATTATTTTTTAAAATAGGTTTTCTACTCCTTTCTCCCTCTCCTTCTGAGACTCCAGTAATGCATACATTCTTTCTTTTGATGGTGTCTCAGACCTCCCATAGACTTTCTTTCTTTCTTTTCATTCTTTTTCCTTTCTGCTCTTCTAACTGTATAATTTCAATTGATGTTCCTTTTAGATCAATTATTGTATTCTCAGCTCTGTAATTTCTGTTTATGTTTCCCATAGACTTTCTTTCTTTCTTTTCATTCTTTTTCCTTTCTGCTCTTCTAATTGTATAATTTCAATTGATGTTCCTTTTAGATCAATTATTGTATTCTCAGCTCTGTAATTTCTGTTTGGTACTTATATTTTATATCTCCTTGTTGAAAATCTCTCTGTATTCATTCATTATTCTCCTGACCTTGGTGAGCATTTATAAGACCACTATTTTGACCTCTTTTTTAGGTAAATCACTTATATGTTTCATTAAGGTCTATTTCTGGAGTTTTACCTTGTTCTTTTTAGTGTTTCTCCTGTTTCTTCATTTTCCTTGGCTCTGCATTGGTTTCTGGTAGCCTTTCCTACCAGTCTTGGTGGAGTGGCATCATGCAGGAGATGGGCTCTATTGTTTAGCCCAACCTTGGCCCTTGATGGCCTCTCAAATCTTTGTGATTGTCCCAGTTGTCTCTTTTGTTCTTATTGGGTCCTAGTAGTTGAGGGTGTACCAAGACCTGTCAGTGTCTCAAAAGGGAGGATCTCAGCACTTAGATGCAAGCCAATTGAAAGCTGGACCCGTAAGCAGCAGCTTTTAAGGATGCAAGTAGTTTTCTTTCATGGAAAGACTGGAAGCTAGTTCTTTCTGTGCACTGTCTCTGTGCTGAGTCCTGGGGAGATAGCCACACAGGTCCTCAAGAGCCCATCAAGAACTGTTTCAGGATGCCTGGGTGGCTCAGTCGGTTAAGTGGTGGACTTTGGCTCAGGTCATGATCTTGCAGTTTGCAAGTTTGAGCCCTGTGTTAGGCTCTGTGCTGATAGCTCAGAGCCTGGAGCCTGCTTCGGATTCTTGTCTCCCTCTCTCTCTGCCCTTCCCTTGTTCATGCTCTGTCTCTGTCTCTCAATAATAAATAAATGTTAAGAATTAAAAAAAAAAGAACAGTTACTTAGTGGGGTGCTTGAGTGTCTCAGTTGGGCATCTGACTTCAGCTCAGGTCATGATCTCTTGGTTTGTGAGTTTGAGCCCCATATTGGGCTCTTTACTCTCAGCACTGAGTCTACTTTGGATCCTCTGTCTCCCTTTCTCTGCCCCTCCCTTGTACTCTCTCTTTCTCAAAAATAAATAAATATAAAAAATTTTAAGAAATTTTAAGACACCTTTTTCTTTGCTATAGTCTTGGGGTCCCCTGGATACAAGCCCCATTCACTTTCGGAGATAAGTACTTTGGGGGCCTATCCCCTCATGTATAAGTCTTAAAGGCTGGGGCACTAGGTGTTGAGTCCAAACTCTTTGCTCTTTCAAGAGAGGCTCGTAGTTGTGCATTCCCTCCTGATTGCACAGTGCAGTACCAAGGATGGGGTTTATGGTGAGAGTGTGTCTCAGCCTTGCCTACCCATTTTGGTTTTTTCCCACTTGCCTAATGTGCAGGAGTCACTCAACTCCTGTCTGGATTTCTTTCAGAGGGATTTATGCCACAGGTAGCTATAGAGTTGGTGTTTCCA
This sequence comes from Suricata suricatta, assembly GCF_006229205.1. Classification (NCBI taxonomy): domain Eukaryota; kingdom Metazoa; phylum Chordata; class Mammalia; order Carnivora; family Herpestidae; genus Suricata; species Suricata suricatta. Next base: position 96,772,322 of record NC_043709.1, read on the forward strand.
TAGGAGTTTCAGGAACCACTCGAGCCACCATTTTGAATGGAAACCCAATAATTATGTTCATTCCCTTTACTTGTGACATCAGTTTATTTTAGTCTGTACTTTTCATATGGTTTGTTTTTTGGCAACCAGGTGTCTCCCCCAGAAATATTGTGCCTCTACTATCTTGCTGGCTAGTGTTATATAACTCACTGGCTACATCTGTTAGTTTAATTCCAAAACCATGTAGTCCTTATTTTTTTAATCAGGAAGTCCATGTTGGAGTTTTACCTTCTAGGATATAAGTGAGTCTATGCTGTGAGTTCTTTCACTTAGTTCTGTGTGACTAGTTCATGGTTTTGCAGCACACTGTGAGTCCTCTACTTACTCAGCTCCTTTGTACTGATGAACTCTTGGGTTCCCTTTTTACCTGGCTATTAAATATAACAACAGGTGCACTTTGGTCCCTCCTGTTGCTGTAAAGAAATGTTTTGTTTTTTTTTTACAAGATTTCTTGTCTTACAGCTTCTGGTATCTATTATTTAGTTTTATAAACAAAGCAAGGAAATACCTGTGCTTAGAAATGTAAACTTTTTTTTTCAGGTTAGTAAATTTTATATTTTTATATCCATGGTAGAAAAAAGGAAGAACAGTTATTTTTACTTATTTATTTAGTTGTTTATTTATTTTTCCAATTATATATAATTTTTAAAATTTAAATAGTTTATTGCCAAGTTGGTTTTCACATTACAACCAGTGCTGTTCCCCACAAGTGCCCCCCTCCATGGCAGTCACCCCCTTCCCCTTCCCCCCTCCCTCCTCAGCCCATTCTTACAGGAAGAAACAAACATATGTATTAATGTATGTATCATAATAAAACCTTTGTTTCCTAAAGTCAATTAAACATAAATAAGGCTATGGGCAAAATTTTTTAAAATAAATAAGACAATAATATTTATTCATATTTTATATTATAAATGTAAATTATTTCCTTTTGGATCATTGTGATATTCATAAACTTGTATACATTCAGGTAGTTCTAATCAACCATCATAATAAAAATAAATTACATTTCTACAGAAATTGTTTAAACTTGCCTTAGAGTCCTTGCAAGTAAACTGCTTTACTTTTTAAAAAAAAATTATTTTAATTTAATTTTGTTTTAGAGAGTGTGAGAGAGCATGAGTGGAGGAGAGGGGCAAATGGGGGGGGGAGAGAGAGAGAGAGAGAGAGAGAGAGAGAGAGAGAGAGAGAGAGAGAATCCCAAGCAGGCTCCACGCTGAGCATGAATCTCAACATGAGGCTTGATCCCATGACTCTGGGATATGACCTGAGCTGGTCATATGACCAAGAGTTGGACGTCCAACTGACTGAGTCGCTCAGGTGGTCCAAATGCTTTGCCTTTCAATACAGTTTTTCTGTGATAAAGATTGTGTCTTTTCCACAGGAGTTCACACTTCCTCTTCCCTTGCCTTAACAATCTTGCTTTACCTGACAGAGGACCATGGGAAGGGGGAGAAAGAGCTGCGGAGAGGGAGGGAGGTAAATCATGAGAGACTCTTAAACACTGAGAACAAACTGAGGGCTGAAGGGGGAGGGGGAAGGAGAAGCAGGGTGATGGTCATGAAGGAGGACACTTGTGGGGAGGAGCACTGGGTGTTATATGGAAACTAACTTGACAATAAACTATAAATAAAAAATTAAAAATAAAAAAATTTTTAAAACTTTAAAAAAGAAAGAAAAAAACCCCTTGCTTTGTCTTATCTAGGAAAATCTTGGAGTTTAATTGCGCTCTACTACCTCTTTCTCAACTCCAAAACAAAGGTTAACACAACATTTGCTCATTTTTCACGTTGTCTTTTCATGATCTTAGCTATATGGACACAACTTTTCATTCAGCTCACGAAACTTTCTAAAGCAGAATACCTCTCATGTGTTTGAAATCATGTTTGTTTTCTGGGAGCACAGGGTATGCCAGTTGTACTTTATTTTTCCTGCCCTAGGAGGGGTTTATATATCTTCTAGGACTACCAAGTCTTTAAAAATTTTTTAAATATATATTTATTTATGAGAGAGAAATACATACAAGGTGTGAACATGGGAGGGACAGAGAGAGAGAGGGAGACACAGAATCTGAAGCAGGCCCCAGGCTCTGAGCTCTCAGCACAGAGCCCCAGTGTGGGCCTCAAACTCATGAACCATGAGAGCAAGATCTGAGCTGAAGTCGGACACTTAATCTACTGAGCTACCCAGGCACCCCATTGGACTCCTAGATCCTTTTAATAAAGAACACATATTGGGACTTGTGGGTGTCTCAGTCGTTTAAGCATCCAAATCCTGATCTTGGCTCAAGTCATAATCTCATGATTCATGGGTTTGAGCCCCGAATTGGGCTCTGCACTGCCAGCACAGAGCCTGCTTGGGATTCTCTCTCTCCCTTTCTCTCTGCCCCCACCCTGCTCACATGCATGCAGGTTTCTCCCTCCTTCTCTCTCAAAATAAACAAAACTTTAAAAAAGAGAACACATATTACTTTAGACAGTAGTCTAGTTTCTAGGTTTGCTTCTGAGAGTTTGTGGGTATATACTGTTGTTGCTGGGGGAATCCTTTTGGTGGTGGCAGCGTTGAAAACTATGTGTTGTCAAATTTATAATTTTACTCCCTTCAGCTCCCAACTTAACATAGCAAAGTAGTATTTCATTCAAGATCACTAAATATATAAGTACTATGTATATGAATATGTGTATGTATATGGGTATGTATATATACTTAAAGTAATATTGTAGCTTAAGGAAGAATGCAGGTGGATGGCCATATTTTGGATGCTAGAATTTAAGAAAGATCTCTAAGCTGCTAGATACTTGTTTTTGTGATCTCAGGCTGCTGTAACAAAATACCATAGATTGGTGGCTTAAGCGACAGACATTTATTTTTTACAGTTCTAGAGGCTGGAATGATGCCAGCATGTGTAGAAGGGGACATAAACATTCAGTCCATGACAGTACTGTAAATGAAGCCAGAGACCGTGATGGCATCTCTATCACAGAATGTTACATTTCTTTTTCCTTTGCCTTCATGAACTTATTTTCTGTCATCTAGGAAGATTTGGGGAATTAATCAACGGCTCCATCATCCATTCCTCAACTTCAAAACAAAATTTCCTGTGTCTTTACATACAGCACACATACACTGTGTACATTCAAAGCTTTAGCTCATCGCACACATTGCCTTTTGCCATCCTATACACAGCTCACTGAGCTCAGAGAACTTCGTAGGGGAGAATTTACCTCAAACATGTAACTGCCTTTAAAAAAAAAAGAGAGATGAGGAAACGTTTATTACATTTTTATAAGACATAATAATGATTCTTTTGGGGGCATTGCTAAACTTTTTGTTTGAATGAATAAAAACAAATTGAGATACTCTCTCCTGCTTTGTCAAAGATTAATTGGCCATACATTTGTGGCTCCAGTTCTGGGCTCTCTATTCTATTTCATTGGTCTATGTGTCTGTTTTTGTGCCAATACCATACTGTCTTGATGATGACAGCTTTGTAGTAGAAGCTAAAGTGTGGGATTGTGATGCCTCCAGTTTTGGTTTTCTTCTTCAATATTACTTTGGCTATTCAGGGTCTTTTGTGGTTCCATACGAATTTGAGGATAGTTTGTTCTAGCTTTGAGAAGAATGCTGGTGCAATTTTGATGGGGATTGCATTGAATGTGTAGATTGCTTTCGGTAATAATGCCATTTTAACAATGTTTATTCTTCTGATCCATGAGCACGGAATGTTTTTTCATTTCTTTGTGTCTTCTTCAATTTCTTTTATAAGCTTTCTATAGTTTTCATCATACAGGTCTTTTACAACTTTGGTTAGGTTTATTCCTAGGTATTTGATGGTTTTTCGTGCGATTGTGAATGGGAGCAGTTTCTTGATTTCTCTTTCTGTTGGTTCATTATTGGTGTATAAAAATGCAACTGATTTCTATACATTGATTTTGTACCCTGCAACTTTGCTGGAAAGAGCCAAAATGTCCATCAACTAATAAATGGATAAAGAAGATGTGGGGCGCATATAGCAATGTGGATGAACCTCGAGGGTATCATGCTAAGAGAAATAAGTCAGGCCTAGAGAAGGACAGATAGCGTATGTTTTCATTCATAGGTCTAACAGGAGAAACATAACAGGGGACCGTGGGAAGGGGAAGAGGGGGAAAGAGTTAGGGAGAGGAAGTGAAGCAAATCACGAGAGACTCCTGAATTGCTGAAAACAAACTGAGGGCTGTAGAAGGAGGGGAAGGGGGTGATGGTCATAAAGAGGGACACTTGTGGGGAAGAGCACTGGTGTTATATGGAAACCAACTTGGTAATAAACTATTTAAAGAAAAACAAATTCAAAAATTTCACATGACACACTTATCTAGTGATCTCAACATACTTATGGAAATTCCTACTGACTGTTTTTGGGTGTTGCTTTCCCAATTTCCTTTTGTCTTTGCTCTATGTCCCCTGTCTTTGAAAAGACTTCTTCTTTTGACTTATTTTTTTTTTTATATAGGGAGCTTTCTGATCTTACCCAAAATAAGTAAGATTAATGTTCACTCTCAAGTATTTCTGAGAGTATACTCCTTTACCCACAGGAATACATCCTTGCAGAAAAATATCAGAGATTTCTGTTTCTCCCAACCACTGAAAAAGAAGACTGTTAACACACAATGGGCCAAGAACCTCAAAATAAACGTGAGTACATTCTCTCCTTTCAATTTGAAAAAGACAATGTAATTATGACTAAGATTTTTTTAAAGTTTATTTATTCTGAGAGAGAGAGAGAATGAGCAAGTGAGGGCAGGGCAGAGAGAGAGGGAGAGAGACAGAATCCCAAGCAGGCTCTGTGCTATCAGCACAGAGCCCAACTAGGGGCTCAAACTCATGAGCCATGAGATCATGACATGAGCCAAGATCAGGAGTCAGATGCTTAACCCACTGAGCCACCCACGTATCCCAGAATTAGGACTAGGATTTAAGAATATGAATTAACAAAGTAATAGTTGTGAAGATTGAAGATGAGGAGGAGGAGGACGTTAAAGGAAATAACAATGACTTTGGTGAAGAGTAAGGTCATAGATAGATTCAAATATTTTGGGTAAGAGCAACTTCTTTATGAAATGCAAGTTGGGCCAAGAGAGGGGATAAAGTATATAAAAGAAAAATAAGATGGGAAGAAAGAGTAATTCAGGAAGACTCTTTTAAAGGCAAAAGGAAGAAGGAAGATCTACAAAACACGATGACTAAGCCTTTCAGTTTACCAGGGGCTCTGACTTTATCCCATTTTATGCTGTATTTAACTGTCACAATGTATTTGCATTATAAGAATATTAAATAGGGGCGCCTGGGTGTCTCAGTCGGTTAAGCATCCGACTTGGTCTCAGGCCATGATCTCGTGGTTCATGGGTTCGAGCCCCGCTCAGAGCCTGGAGTCTGCTTCGGATTCTGTGTCTCCCTCTCTCTCTGACACTCCCCTGCTCACATCGTTTCTCTCTTTCTTTCAAAAATAAATAAAAAAACCTTTAAAATTTTTAAAAAATATTAAATAATATTTTTTGAGAAATAGAGCAAATGCAGAAGTATATAATTTTAAAATTAATGTTTTGCTTCACCTCATCAACCCCAGCATGGCAAACATCAATGGGAGCTTTGTGCTCTGTACACTGGTCCTGAAACATACCGTTTTATGTAACAATATGTCTTGAAAACTTTTTCTATTGATACCTACTGATATATACGATTATTTTAATCACTGTGTAGAATTCCATCATAGAGACTCATCATAATTTAGAATTTACTCATATGCAAATCAAGTGGTGGCTTCTGGTTCTGGTATTGCAATGAACATCCTTTCTTATAAATAAGTTGAGTTATTTTTATAAGACAAGTCTCTAGAACTGAAAATTTCGCGGCAAATGTAATGCATTTAAAAACTGATAAATGCTGCTAACTTGGTCTGTCTAAAGGCTTTCTAATTTATAGTTCAGCAACCACATTTATTTCCTCACCAAGAGAGTTTATTTCCCTCCCCAACCCTACCAACGCTAATTTTTTGTTTTCTTCTAAAAATCTCATATGTGAAAAAGTATTCCATTATATTTTAGTTTACATTTCGTTGAGCATCTTTTTTTGTTTAATGGCCATTTATAATTTCAGAAAATTAAGTTTTCTGCAAATATCCTGATCCAGGTTTTGCTCAGTTTTTGAATTGACTTTTGAATTGACTATACAGTGTAGACAATAATATTGTGACAAAATTTTCTTTCGTATGGTTCTTATTTTTTAACATTATTTGTGTTTTATACATGTTTAAACTTTTATGGACCCAAACTATCAGTTTTTTATGATTTTGGGGTTTTGTGTCTTGCTTATAAAAAGCTTTTCCTCTTCAAAAAAAATCTTTACATTTTTATGTGTGTAAAATGTATAAGTAATGTAATGCTTATGTGTAAGTAAGCTCTAAAGCAAATTTATGCAGGAGGAAATATTTTTTTCCTTTTAAAAAAATTTTAAATGTTTATTTATTTAAAAATTTTAAATAGTTTATTGCCAAGTTGGTTTCCATATAACCCCCAGTGCTCTTCCCCACAAGTGTCCCTCTCCATGACCATCACCCCCCACCCCGTCCCCTTTCCCCCTCTCTCTTCAGCCCTCACTTTGTTCTCAGCATTCGAGTCCAGGAGGAAATCTTTAAGTTCTCTGCTAGATCTAAAATATTTTGAGTGATCTCATATTTAGCTTTTTCCTCAGTAAAGTATATTCCTTAGTTCTTGTGGCTGAGAAGACAATCTATTTATCTCTCTTTTTATCCTTGTAGAAAGAGGCCAGCATTCCCACCTGATCCCTTGGGCCCTTGCTATTTTTTTCATCTCACTCCTCAGTGCTTGTTTTATTGCAAATTGTTTGGGTAAGTTATTACCAGAAATGGAACTCTTTGTGAATTATTTTCCAAACAACTTTAAAAAATGTTTAATGGTTATTTATTTTATAGAGAGAGAGAGAGAGAAAGGGGGGAGGGTCAGAGAGAGAGGGAGGCACAGAATCTGAAGCAGGCTGAGGTCTCAGTAGCTCAAACCCATGAATCATGAGATCATGACCCGAGCCGAGGTCAGATGCTCAGCTAACTGAGCTACCCAGGTGCCCCTCCCAAACAACTTTCATAGTTACTGTAAGCCTTTTTTTTTTTTTACCTTGGTTTTCCTCCAGCATTTCAATTCATAATGCTTTTCAGTGTCTTGAATTTAAAATCCAGAGCTTTGTCCTGTATTTAACCTTCTATTCTTTGATGGTGCTGTCTTGTGTAAGGGAATGGAAAATGGAAGTTAGACCCTTTTCCGTACATATGAAGGGTGGTGACTATAATAATTATACCCCATTTTTTACTGAGATTTCAAGGGCTGCATGTTATCAGTAAAGAGTAACCAGCAAAGGCCCAACTTTCTGATGGACTGTAGTCTGGCTTTGAAAAGAAGAGCAGTTGAAAGATTTCTTTCTAATAGCGAGACCTCGTATAAAGTTCTTATAATTACAGTAATATAGCATAGGTGCAAGTATGAATGAACAGAGCAGAGGAAAGGTAAAGAGAGCTTAGTTACAGATCCTGCCTGTATGAACTCTGTATAAAACAGAAGGGATATTGCAGTAATAGAGAAAGGACAGATCTGGTCAATTAATGTGCTACAGGACAATTGATCATCCTTATTAAAAAAGTAAAATCAGTCTCCTGTCTTATATAATGTACAAAACCAACCCAAGGTGGATTATTGGCCAAAACGTGAAAGGCAAATCAATAAAGCTTTTTAGAAGATAAATGGAGAATATGTTCATATCTCAAGGTGGGGAATGGTTTCTTTTTTTAATCTTTAAATTTTTTTAATGTTTATTTTTGAGAGAGAGAGAGAGAGAGAGAGAGAGCAGGCAAGGCATAGAGAGAGAGGGAGACACAGAATCCAAGGCAAGCTCCAGGCTCCAAGCTGTCAACACAGAGCTCAACACAGGGCTCAAACCCACGAACTGTGAGATCATGACCTGAGCCAAAGTTAGACACTTAACCAACTGAGCCAGTCACCCAGGCACCCCGGGAATGATTTCTTAAACAAGTCACAACGTGTGCTAGCAATGAAGAAAATATTGACCAATTATATTATATTGAAGTAAAAATGACCCTACAACAAAAATACCAAGAAAGAAATCAGTCATTGGAGAAGGTGTTTTTAATGAATAAAAAATCTGATAAAAAATTTAGTGTACAGTATATATAAACAATACTTTCAAATCAATAGGAAAAAATACTGATAATGCAGCAGAAAAATGGCAAAACTTTGAATAGATGTGATAGAAAAGAAAGCCTAAAATGTCTAATGAACACATAAAAAAGGTCAAGGTCATTAGTTTTCAGGGAAATGCAAATTCAACTCACAATGCAATACCTTTGCAAACATACCAGGATGGCAACAATTTAAAAGTCTGGCGCTGTCGGCTTTTGGTGGTTTGGAGCAACTGGACCTCCAATGAATTACTGCTAGCGAGAGCGTAGAGCAGTTCAACCACTTAGGAAAAGTTTGCCACTGTCATAGTTGGCAGTATACATATCTTATTACCAGCAATTCCACTCCTAGGCATATATCATTCTACAGAAATGCATGCTTATGTGCTCTAGGATGCATGGTCAAAAATGCTCCAGGTGGTATACTTCGCAGGAGTCAAAAACGAGAAGCAGTGCATCAGTTTACCAGAAGAAGAATATATAAGTACATTTTAGTGCACTAAGACAGCAGATCACCTTATAGTAGTAAAAATTAATCGATTATAGTTGCATGTGACAATATAGACAAATTTCAGAAATAGCACTGAGCAAACGACAGAACGGAAAAAGCACATATTTTAGGAGTTTCTTTATATAAAGTTCAAAAAGCAGGCAAATCTGATCTGTATGGCTTAGGGATATGTTATTAAGTGGTACAATTGCGAGGGAAAGCACAAAATGATTACTTGAAAAGCCATGGCATAGTTACCTTTAAGAGACCGAAAGTGGGTTGTTTTGGAATGTGAAGGCCATGTGGGGTGGTGGCACTGTTGTGTTTCTTAAGCCAGGTTGTTGTTACCTGGAGTGTGCACTTTACATAATGTGATAAAGTCTACATTTGCGTTTTTCACTTCTCTGCAATTGGTTATGTTTCAAAGTAAAAATATTTAAAAGGTAAATAAATGTATAAGGCTCATAAAACTTGGCAAAATGATCCCTGTGTTTACTAAAAATTTCCATCCTAACACAGAGTCTGAGAAAAAACAAAGGCTTGCAGGACTCCTCCTATAAAGCACAAAATGGATAATATGATCATAAAATAAATTAATTTTTGGCAATTTCTTTCAGCCAGTTCACCCAGAGCTGGAACAAAGGAGCTGCGTAGTAAGAAAAGGGAGTAGTTATCTTAACTCTTAGGCGAAGAGAAAGGTCAGAGTGACCTGTCCCCATTTCCCTAATTAAGTGGTTATACAGGAAGAGAAAACTAACTTGTTTTCCCCCTTGACAGTGACTTATCACAACTTTATACACTGCAAGAGAAGCATGGGAATGTTCAAGTTACCAGAGTATTACACGAAGATAACATGCACCAGAGAGGAATCAAAACAGAAAGGTACAGATAGCAAAGGGCATAGGAGAATTTCTGTCTTACTTCCATTTCCATTCAGGTTCATAATCTGATTTAAAATTTTTTTTAGTGTTTATTTATTTTTGAGAGAGAGAAAGCACACACTCGAGTGCAAGTGGGGGAGGAACCGAGACAGACGGAGACACAGAATCTGAAGCAGGCTCCAGGCTCAGAGTTCTCAGCATAGACCCTGATGCAGGGCTTGAACTCACAAGCTGTGAGATCATGACCTGAGCTGAAGTCAGATGCTCAACTGACTGAGCCACTCAGGTGCCCCCATACTCTGATTTAAAGGAATCTATAGTAAACCAGGAGAGATTAAAAGCCATGAGTATCTGGTACAAGGATGAACATTAATAAATAGACACAGATTTCATATGACTGTAATCATTTGATTAACTGGAGAATAGAACAATACACTTAGGGTCCATTTTTGTCATCCAAAACATAACATTAATTTAATTCCATTTTTTTTTTTTTTTGATTCAGACACAACTTAAGGACTGTTTCCTCCTAGAATATACAACTTTGCTGAAGGGGCTTTATCTCTTTCATTATTCTAGAATTTGTAAAATGGAAATGCTTGAAAGTTCTAGTAGGTTCTTTACCCACTTTAGATAAAATTTTCTGCAAAAGGCTCTGTTCTAGAGGATACATTTAGTGACATGGAAAAGTGATGATGTCTTTAAGGGAATATCTTGTAATTTTCTCATAGTCATTATGTGATATTCTGATACTTTTGTTTAGAGAATACTTAGAATGTGATTTTGGGGATTTTTTTTTTAAAGGTGGAATAAGATGATGTTGGTAATCACGATATTATTTCCCAAAATATTAACTGGATAGTTGGCGGAAAAGCTATGCAATCTGTTACAGATGAAATACTCCTTGTAAGTAATTTTCATGTCCATTTCCTCATGAGGAAGCACCTGGAATTGCTGTCCTACTGGCTGGAGATCCTTCCGGTCCAGCTGCTACTTACCTCTGAATGACAACCACACCTGGGGCGAGAGCGAGACGAACTGCACGGGCATGGGGGCTCATCTGGCCGCCATCAGCACAGAAGCGGAGCAGGTATGCTGGCAGGCTCACGTCAGTCTCTCTAAGGGTTTGAATCTCTTTGCAGAGAAAGAGGAATTTCTCTGCTCTGTCTCCATGCCTTTGCTTCATTGGTTTCCTCTTCCTTCCTCATTTTTCTGCATCTGGCCAGCTTCTGTGCTTTCTGTACTTGATTCATGTATTATTTCCTCCAGAAAGCGACCCTGACCACCTTCCCTACTTTATCCTCCCCGTTCTAGTGTGGAGATACTTCCGTGGTACTTTGTGTATTGTGTGATCATGGCTCTTGCTTCACTAGTGTTAACTGGGAGGTTATCCGTTCACTGCCCCTTTTCATCGGAAGAGGGCTGGGGCCATGCTTTCCTCGTCTCTGCATCTCCAAAGTTTTGCACAGCGCTAGGCATACTGGGTAGGACCTGATACACATCTGGTAAGTAAGTGAATAAATGAATGGTTAATCAAGACTGAAATTGCTTCTCAGGATGAAGCATAGGAAAAATAATTTAGCTGTATGGTTGTAATCCTAAAGGAAAAACAGTTCTTAAGTTTAATTGTTTTTTAAGAACAAATTTATTTCCTCATGTAATATACTTCCATAGATGTACCGTAAGTCCTATTCGACTCTTTTCTTTGGGAGGGGGTTTCCTGGAGAATTCTGTTCCCATGGCTTTATAATCCACAGGTTCACTCACGCTCTGAATAAAATGAAACTTAGTTTAATACACAAGCAATGAAAGAGACCATTTTAAAAACAAAAGGTTAAAAAAAAATCCTATCCTGTTAAGCATTGTGCTAAGTGATTTGCGAGTATGATCTCACTTAATCTTCACAGTAACTTTGTGCAGTGGTAGAGTCGTCCATTTTGGAGATGAGAAATCTTGAGTTTGGTGAGGGTAAAGCACTTGTGAACATGGTACAATATACGGGTGGAGGCAGCATTGAAAGCAGATCTGTCTGATGACAGCTTCCATGCTTAGCGAGTAATCCACCTGACCTTGCCCCACTTTTCTTACTGTGACAGCAAGGAAATGACAAATGCAAATATACTTACAAAAGTTTTCATTTTTATGCAGAACTTTATTGTTCAATTGTTGGATAGACGCTTTTCGTATTTCCTGGGACTTTCAGATGAGAACCACGAAGGCCAGTGGTTGTGGGTGGATGAGACACCGTTTGACCCCAAAATTTTGTGAGTATATTGACTGGGGGTGAAAACTTTCTAGGTAAAGATGAGAAGATAGCAAGGAGAATTCATTTGGGCCGAAGCATCCTGATACCAACATGCTTGCTCAGAGTAGAGCATGATGTATCACTAATAAGCTACAATATTTCTATTAGAGAGGGCAGCTTTAACTTTTTCACCAGAGGCATTTTCTCTGCATGCCTCCTGATCTACACACATGCATACACACACAACTATACATGTAAATAAATACATACATATATATATATTTTTTTTTTTCCACTTTAGATTCTGGCATGAAGGTGAACCCAACAACTATCAAGAAGAAAACTGTGTTGTCCTTATTAATGTCGAAGACAAATGGGGCTGGAATGACTTTCCTTGTAACTTTGAGACAAGAAGGATTTGTAAGTTACCTGGAACAACATTCAGCTAGAAACTTCCAGAGGAGTCCTGTGATGGTGACAGAAAAGAAGAACCAGTTAGACTAGGGCAACATGTACCTGCACCATGGGAGGGGCGACAAGATGCTGAGGAAATAGAACCATTTTCAGTTATGAGGGCCTTATTTATTTCTGTTCTATTCATTTGAGACAACGTGTTTTGGTGTGGTTTGGGGGCAGGAATCATCTTTTCTGTGAGAATCCATTTTCATTAACTTTGGTTTCTTGATAGTGTATCAAGGCATTTCCTTTTCAATTGGTGAGCATCAATTATATATCAAACAGAATGGCTCAAATCATGTGATCTCTCAGTCATTGTTCTCCTCTACTCAGAGTCTTAGCTCTTAAAATTCAAAAATTCAAAGGGTACTCTAACTGGCAGAGGTATGCCATTTTTTTTTACTCCAAATATGACAAACCCTTTCAAGTTTTTAAACATTTTTGTTGTTCAATGCCTCATTCCCAGACTTTTAAAGAGTATCAGTCATTAGATTAACATTCCATGAGCAAAATATTTTCTGAACAGCAGTGTAGATGTTCTGAATGGTAGTATTTCCAAGATAGAAAAAAAGAAAGTCTATCTACCTTTAAAAAAATTTTCTTCTTACTCTACCTTAAATGGCTTCCCATAGCAGGGAGTCCCAAGCTGACTTAATTTCTTTTCAAGTGGATAAGTGCCTCATAGGCCATTGTAGCCAAACTCTTTCAACTCTGTAGCTGAAGAAACTGAATCCGTGGGAAGCCAGAGAGCTCAACTTGAACACTGCTAGGTCATGAGAGAAACAGGACTGTGGCCCAGTGCTACCTTTCATGAGAAGCAAACCGTATTACCTTTGGTATTTCAGGGAAGTTACTGGGGTAACTTGGCCTCTTGACTAATTGATGAAAGTTCTAACGTTGTATTAGTGTTTCTACATTTTAAATTTGAATCAGAAAAAAATCATATTTTTGGCCCATTTATGCTGGCCTGTCTTTTTAGAACTATAAAGCCAGAGTCCAAACTAGTAAGGAAGTCATTGCCTTACAACATGGAATGACACTTTTGTGATGTCACTGGTGTTAACTGTGAAGTAGTCCTATCCAAAATATGGTGGTCTTTCTTAAAATTCTCAAGTTTGCTGATGTTTCCTGAATCTAAGCTAAACAGTTTCAAGTGATGGTTTTTTTAAAGTTTATTTTATTTTGAGAGAGGAGAGAGAGAGAGAGAGAGAGAGGGAGAGAGAGAGAGAGAGAGAGAGAGAGAGAAGGGAGGGACAGAGAAAGAGAGAGAGAGAGAGAGAGAATACCAAGTAGGGTCCATTCTGCCAGCACTGAGCCCCATATGGGGCTCCATCTCACAAACATGAGATCATGACTTGAGCCAAAATCAAGAGTCAGATGCTCAAACACTAACTGACTGAGCTATCCAGGTGTGCCACACGATGGCTTTTTAACCTAACTGCCTTAATGCTATTTTTGAAAGCTGTGTTTATTTTGTAAATTACTTAGTGATTTTCTGTGTTTGAAAAATTGTGTTTGATTGATTGATTAATTGTGTGTGTGTCTGCATTTAAAGCTGATACTTTTAACTGAAGTAGTGCTAAGTGAGTTTAATTGTTTGCTGTAGTCACTGATTACATAGCACAAAATCTACAAAACTTGTTGAAATAATTTTATGTAAATGCTAAAAGGCTTTGCATAATTAATATTATCCACTTTCTATATCTTATATATTCAGTTGTCAATAAAATGTGCTCTCTATGTGATTTTATATATCTGTGTCAGCATCTGCATCCTTAATCTATTTTCTTGCAGCCTGATTATGTGACCAGCACAGACTATCTTTCTTACCCGGATTATTACATTGGCCTTCTGACTGGTCTCCTTGTTTCCACCCTTGGGCCCTTTCAATCTATTCCCAACTCTCATGGCACTTCTATTCCTCATAATTTATTTAA
>NC_043709.1:96786714-96834850 GCF_006229205.1 Suricata suricatta
TATATATATATATATATATATATATATATATATATATATATTTAGCAAAGAGTAAAAATGTAAATAAAAGTATCAGTTAAATATTCCACTCTGAACTCCAGTCCTTTAAATGCCTCTTTAGAGTAATTATGATTATCAATGATTATCAGTTTCTTACTTCTGTGTGTTTATATGTGTTATATCAATGTATGTACATATACAACCTACTGTTTTTATACTAATAGCAACATTATCTGCACTGCCTTAAACATCTTGCAACTTTCCCCCCACAAATCTAAGGGGTTTTTGTTTGTTTGTTTGTTTGTTTGTTTTCATCATGATAAGTGTACTCTTTGATCCCCATCACCTGTTTCCTCCTTTGTCCCACCCACTTCCCCTCTGGTAACCATCAGTTTGTTCTCTATAGTAAAGAGTCTGTTTCTTGGTTTGTCTCTCTCCTTTTCTCCTTTGCTCCTTTGTTTTGTTTCATAAATTCTACCCATGAATGGGATCATGTGGTATTTTTCTTTTCCTGATTGACTTATTTCACTTAGCATAATACTTTCTAGTTCCATCCATTATATTGCAAATGGCAAGATTTCATTCTTTTTTATGATTAAATAATATTCCGTTGTATATACACCACATCTTCTTTAAGCTTCCATCATTTGGCTGTTGTAGATAATGCTCCTATACACATTGGGGTGCATGTATTTTTTTGAATTAGTATTTTTGTACCCTTGGAGTAAATACCTACGCAGTGCAGCTACTGGGTGATAGGGTAGTTCTATTTTTAACTTTTTGAGGAACCTCCGTACTGCCTTGCACAGCAGCTGCACCAGTTTTCATTCTCACAATGAATGCAGGAGGGTTCCTTTTTCTCCACATCCTCCACAACACTCATTTCTTGTGTTTTTTATTTTAACCATTCTGACAGGTATGAGGTGCTATCTCATTGTGGTTTTGATTTGCACTCCTGTGATAATCAGTGATGTTGAGCATCTTTTCATGTGTCTGTTGGCCATCTGGATGCCTTTGGAGAAATGTCTGTTCATGTCTTCTGCCCATTTTTAAATTGGATTATTTGTTTTTTGTGGAAAACATCTTACATTTTTCACTTAAAAATATAGTATGGAAAATGTTTTATACCTTGTTCCATATAAGTAAATTGTGTTTCATTATATTGGTTTATCATAATCTGAAATAACTTTTAAGTGACAAAATATTTCCTTTATATAAGAAAAATCAACCAAACTACATATTGTCACATATGTCTAAGAGGAATAAACATGTTAAGGAAAACCAATATAACTAAACATTGGGTTGCAAGCATAATTTGTTCCAGAAACATGCTTGTAATCCAAAGCACTTGTATATCAAAATGAATTTCCCCATTAAAAATAATGGAAACTCAGGTGATTGATTCATTCCATGCCCCCAAAATATTCATATAAAAATGATTACAATACTGTAATATAATATGAAATAACAAAGAAAATGTAAAATATAAAGAAAAATAAACAAATTTACCTTTGAAAACCTTCATGGCTGGTGTGAGGGAGACAAGAGACAGGAGGGTTATTGTGTAGGGCAACTTTCACTATTACTGATGGAATTGCTGCTTTTTATTGGCTTAATGAAATCTTTTTCTGTGTGGGGGTCATTGTATACACTCCCACGGATGTTGACTTCAGTACAATAGTAATGAACTCTTGCTATACACTGTACTTAATGTAACTGGCAGTAAGGCAGCAGAAGAAAGGGTCTATATCTGCAGGCAGCCTGACCTAACATGAAGCAAAACATTCCTAAACTTACTCTTGTATAGAAAAGCAAAGGACTGTCCATTGGTGCTTTGCAGTGACAAAAAATACACCAGTGCCAGTTGTGGGCAGCTTCCAACATTCTGAAAAATCACTGATTTCTGCCAAACATCATAGTCTGAGACTGAGATCTGAACATGGGAGATGATCACCATAATCCTGCAGCGAGTGATCGAGCAAGCGAGCCAGAGAGAGAGAGAGAGAGAGAGAGAGAGAGAGAGAGAGAGTGAGAGAGGGAGAAGAACCATTGGCTTAGTTGTGATCCTATGACATTTGGTGTCACACACTACTCATATTGTAAGACATTGTTCTTTTATCAAGTTAAAGTTTATTAGAAATGCTTGCTCGTCTTGCAGAACACTCACAGAACAAGTTACTCTCAATCCAAGGCTTTACTATACATTATAGTCACTTACCCAGCTGAATTTTTCCATCTAATGATTACACATTAATTTCAGTGTATGAATTTTGAGGATCTCTCTATGGTGCTGTGTACAAGAAGCATCGTTATTCAAGGTGCCATGTTACTTAAATATTCTTGAATCATCTTATCAGCATTGATTAAAATGTTGTGCAATTCCTATGGATAGGCTTGAGATAGGAAATTGTCAAGCTGAATGTTCTCTTAGAACAATTTGGCTGTTGGACCCTAGCTCTAGCTGAGCGACAGCCACAAATCCAAGTGAGGTTTAGTTATTCAGTGAAAGAGAATAAAGAGCAAAAGGAGCCCTTGGGACGAATGGATGAAATAACCATCTGTTTGGAGCTGAAGGTTAGCCTGGCATTTCCCTAGCAAGGTGCAGTGAAAGCCTTTGGCCAGAAAGTCCACATGTATTTGGAGTAAGAATAAGTTTCAGGACTTGAAGAAGTTTCTTATTGGTTTTATGGGAAAGCACAGTGAGGATACATGCTCTGGCAGGGGTGAAAACAGTATGAAATCAAGAAGAGAAGGCAGACTTTTCAGGAGCCGGAAAGGAGAAGACTTGACACTGAACCTGAATTCAGGGGATTGTTCAAATGTGCTTTGAAAATCCTCTTTTTTATGTGGTATATCTATACAATGGAATATTATTCAGTGATCAAAAAGAATGAAATCTCAGCATTTGCAATAACATGGATGGAACTAAAATGTATTATGCTAAGCAAAATAAGTCAAAGACAAATATACGATTTCACTCTTGTGTGGCACTGAAGATATAAAACAGATGAACATAAGGGAAGGGAAGCAAAAATAATACAAAAATAGAGAGGGAGTCAAACCATAAGAGACTCTTAAACACAGAGAAAAAACTGAGGGTTGCTGGTGGGATATTGGAGGGGGGATGAGCTAAGTGAGTGATGGGTATTAAGGAGGACACTTGTTCGGATGAGCGCTGGGTATTTTATGTAAGTGATGAATCATTAAATTCTATTCTTGAAATCATTATCACACTATATGGTAACTAACTTGAATTTAAGTTTTTTAAAAAAGAAATCTTCTATATAGATAGTTTGAGTTTTATTCCTAGTAAAGCTATTTTTCTCAAGATGCTAATGAAATTGTAAACCCTTTGGCCTTTGGAAATATTTTGATATCCTATAGGAAAATATAAAGGTGGGTCTGCTTCATTGCAAGTTTATGATCTATTTTATAAAAGTTATTAATATTTTTTTCTTGGAGATTTCATATATATCCACTGGATAGCTTCCACAGAGGTGAGTCCAATGAGGTAGGTTTTAAAATCAGTGGTTTGTCTATATCTTAAAAATAAATTGGTTCATTGAGTTGGTATCTGTGACAACTACAAGCTTTGTCAGCATTATGCCAGCTATTGGGTTAATGATAACCAGCTAATGTAATGGATTCGTTGATGGGATTCTTAGTCACCCTTATCTGACTTATGGATATGGATTTGTTATTTGGAATTACAATTAAGCCTCTGTTGTAAGTAATCTTTGACATACAAAATGAACACAATAAAATGCAAAAAGAAAATCTTCTTTTCTGGGCTCTGTACTGGCTGTGTCTCTATATTTTCATATAAATATTCACAAACAAAGCAAATGTATCAAAAGGGGTATTCTTTACTTTTCCCAGATTTGTTAGAGAATTGTTTGGTAAATTTGGAGAAGTCCTGAGACTAAAATAGAGAAAAATGCATGTCAATCAGGATCACAAATTATAACATTCAAAACTATTTATTTTATTTAAAATCTTTTTTTAAATTTTCTTTAATGTTTATTTATTTTTGAGAGAGACAGTGAGAGTGGGGGAGGGGCAGAGAGAGAGGGAGACACAGAATCCCAAGCAGGCTCCAGGCTCTGAGCTGTCAGCACAAAACCTGACGCAGGGCTCGAACTATGGACCGTGGGATCTTGACCCAAGCCGAAGTCTGACGCTTAACCAACTGAGCCACCAGATGCCCCAAAACTTTTTTTATTTATATCAAGAGCAACAAAATCCTGATGAAGTCCCTATGTAGTCTTTATAGGGTGCTGTGTTCACACTCTTGCTCCTGTGTATTTATGCATTCAGTCGTGCTTTCTGTTCTTAAAGGATTTTTTTGGTTATTCAAAGCTTTTTTACTTCAGGCATTTCACAAACCCGAAACATATTGAAGAAACAGGGCACATCATTCCAATTTTTCCTCGGGTTTGAAGAATCTCGTATAGTGGCACAGTCCTCCACTGTTACTATATTATTGGGCTCCCCTTCATCCCAGAAGCTGAAAGAAAGCAAATGTGGGGTACTTAAAATCCTAGCGACAGGAAGCCAAGTGACCAATGATGGTAGGCCAATTACATTTGTGTTGTGTGACTTCGTAACCATTTTGTTAGGCATTACAACTTCCATTTTATTGATGAAGAAAAGAAATCCTGGGAAAGCCAAACCATTTGTCTACATCTTAGAGTTCATGGGTGGTGAAGCCCAACTGGATATTCCTGACTTTCTTTCTGGTCTGTGCTTCCTCATGACTGTAAATCTACAATGAGAAGTTATGGGAAGCACCGATACTCATGAATTGTTTCCTTCACGCTCATGTCTCATCTTATTCTGCACCGAGTTTGTATTAACATAGGTGCATCCTTTGTGGTGTTACAGTGCTTTAGTGAAGCAACTTTCTAAAATCTCAGTGCCTGGCGGCTGTGCTCTTAGAACTGATTTAATCTTCTTGACTTTTGGTTTCCTCAAATACTAAATGAAGATTAATAATATGGGCGTGTCTCCAAAAGGTGTAATTTAGGTAAAATGAAATAATTAATGAGATCAAAACTATGAAAACTCCAAAGGGCTGTGCTCTAACGATGTAAGGACACTATCAGAAAGAAAAGAGACATTATCAAAGGAGTCCCCCTTTCACTCCATAAATTGGCTTTCTCAAATCACTGTTTTTTGTCATATATACTAGTTTGGGGCACAAGACTCTGAATTTCACTCCTTGCCTCCTCTGCATTTCCAATGAATTAGTCTTTGGTTCTAATTCCCTCCTCATTTTTGTCTGTTATTTCCCATTTATTCTTCAGATGGTCTCAGGAAGCAGGATGGGTCCTCATGCTTCCTTCGACTATCTTCTTGCATGTAAAATCACCAAGGATTGACCTGAAAATATCTCATGGGACAGAAGGAGGCTCTGAGAACCCCCATCAACAATGGTCTACTTTGGGACTTGAAGTAGCGTTAAAATTGTTCTGCAAGAAGGAAATTACCTCAGAGATTCTGTGAAAGGTGTGCCATCTACCCATTGCCACCGACCCTCGGTCACCTGGTCTGTCAGTCCAATATAAAACTCTCTCCTTTTAGGTTTTGCATAGAAAAGAAATTCCTAGAGGAGCAACACGATGGAAAAAAAAAGTGGAAGATCAATCATTTCAATTTTGAACAAATGTTGATGGTAGTTGTTATTAAAAGAGATAAAGTAGGATATAGATTATAGGTGACAGAAAAATGACTCTGAAATTGTAAGATCATGGAGGAGTATCTCCTGATTGTTTTTATTGTGGTAAAAATATACAGAACATAGAATTAAACCAACAAAAAAAGGATCTTTAACAGAGGAGTTTCTCAATAACTCATCAAAGTTGATCTACTGTTATTTGTAGCAAAAGCTACTGTATGTATCCAGCATGAAAGATTATTAATTACAGCTTAAAGATAACAGACATACCTTTGGCATATCTGACATAATTGTATGATGTGTTCATCAACACAATAGTCTTTCTACAATGAACTCTCAACCCTTCCCCCCTTTTTCCTGTCTTGGTAATAAAAGAATTGAACATGGAAATTCCTCTTCTTTCCCCCTTAGGTTCTTCTAGTGATGACAATAAGTTACAGTAGGCATCAACTTCTAGACATAGTAGGAACAGCATGCATTTTAATACATTCATTTAACAAATAGTCATTGTGGACCAAACAACATATATATGTATGGAAAGAGGGATAGATCCTGTGAAGAATGTTACATCGACACTGGAGGTGACTGTGCTCCAATTACCTGCTCCTCTAGTGTGTTGATAACAACCAGATGTGCTCCTAAGTTTGAGCAGTTTTTTACACTTGATGCCCAAGACATGGTGTTAGTAGAAAATAAGTAGCAGCTAGATTGAAAATGGACCCAGTTCGATGGACAGCAATTCTTGAGTGAACCTAGGAGGAGAGGTTTCCATGAGTGTCATGTATCAGCTAAGTAAGGAAACAAAGCTTCATCTGGCCTCATGAAGTTCATCATTATCAGTCTTCTGACTGGTACCTTGGAACCCCTTGTTCTTGCTCACTCCCTATCTTACTAGCTAAGACTTTAGAGAATTCCTATGTCAATAAACATAAACAGAAATTCTCTTGTCTTTTGAGACATAATCTTTATTTTCTAAATTAAAAAATTTTTAATGTTTATTTACTTTTGAGAGACAGAGCATGAGTGGGGAAAGGACAGAAAGAGAGGGAGACACAGAATCTGAAGCAGGCTCCAGGCTCTAAGCTGTCAGCACAAAGTCCGATGTGGGACTCAAACCCACGAACCATGAGATCACGACCAGGGTCGAAGTCAGATGTTTAACTGACTGAGCCACCCAGGCACCCTGAGACATAATCCTTATTTTCTAAATGTGTAAGTAAACCCAGTCATACATACAATCTATCTCAGTTATGCTATTAATATAGAGTTCTATTAACTGTTCTTAGAAGGCCAAGGTCAGAGACAGTTATGTATTTTATCTGAGTGACTTCTAAGCAACCATCTCTCATGTTGCCTAAGCAATATGCTCTCAACAAAATCTCCAAACTGGTTGTAGAGATGGGCTAAACTTTTTAGACTTGTAGAGAATAGGAAATTTGGAATATCTCAGAAATATATTCCGTATATTCTTATATATATAGTTTTGTTCCAAGTCTTTGCAAAATGCTACAAGACACTCCTCTGAACCTTAATTTCCTCACCATTAAATTGAGAAAAACTGGACTATTTCTTTTTAATAAACTTCACAGACTTATATATTATATATGTATTTTTTTCTCCTTCACCTCATTGGGAAGCAAGTGAGAAATGAAAAGAAAGTGCACTCTTGGAGATAATACTTTCCACTTCTAGATTTTCTGTTCAGTCATACCTCAAATTTCTTCTGAAAGTTTCCTATATCATACCCAGGATTTCCTGTCCCATGTGATATCACATTTTCAAAGTTCTAGACCTGTCTTCTTACCAATTCCTCATCAGTCTCTGATAGTACAGGCAATATTTTACATTTTGTTTTTGAGAAACAGGACATTATCCAACTACTTTAGTTGTCCCCATATCGAGCTAGAAGCAAAAAAAAATTGATATGTGAATTTTTATGTTCAAATTTGAGGATTATTATACCTGATCCATCTCTGTAGCAGAAGAAGTCTTTGAAATCCTCGTATGGCTGGAACTTT
The DNA here is from genome assembly GCF_006229205.1 of Suricata suricatta. Taxonomy (NCBI): domain Eukaryota; kingdom Metazoa; phylum Chordata; class Mammalia; order Carnivora; family Herpestidae; genus Suricata; species Suricata suricatta. Next base: position 96,794,410 of record NC_043709.1, read on the forward strand.
TTCTCATCACAGAGTTGAAAGCTATAATATGTCACTGTAAGGAACAGGGCAGAGTTTACATTAATTATTCTTGATTAAAAAAATTAAGTTTATCATTTTTATATTTGTAACAAAAGTACCAACAATCATCATAATATCTTTTTTTACTCTCTAGCTGTCCTTCTACATGGAAAGACACTGAGAATGACTTACTCAAAGAAAGGGGGGGAATTCACATTTCATAGTTTTCATGATTTATGAAGATGGATATACTTTATTTCAGGTCCAAAGACCCAGAGAAAACAAATATGCTTTCACTTTCTCTTATGCCAGCCCTCCCTTCCCTTGTTCCAAAAAGCAACTTTTCATGTTTCTGGCTAGGTTCCTGTGGAGAAGTTTCCACTAATGATAGAAGTACAAAGGCTAGGACTCAAGGCTACAAAGGAGATGAAAAATGTCTATCATGAAAAACGTGTCAGAGGTCGCTGAAATTTGGTAACTGTTCTGTACTAGTTGAAGTTCTAATGACCTGGAGGTCACTAGGGAAGAAAGTGGAACAGGAATACCCTTTGGGGGTGAACTGAACCCACAGGCAACAAGAACGATTTTACTCTTAATATTCACCAAGGAGATTAAACTTGACCTTTAGAACTCACCAACACATCTGGTAATAAAACAGACACTGAGCAGTAGAATGGAGACCCCAGCAACTGTCCATAAGTACCTTTGGGAAGGGAAGCATCCTTTCTCTGTAGAAAGAAATATGCAAACATGGCCAATCTTCCCTAAGCAAGCTACGAAAGAGATTCTTATTCGACCTTACTTATTTCCTTCCACTTGTGCTGTCTCTATGGAGTAATTCTCAGACTCAACATGCATCCAAAACATTTGGAGAGTTTGTTTAAACACTGATGATGGGACCTCAGCTCTAGAGTTAACAGTTCCTTAGAGCTGTGATGGGGTCAGTAAGTTCCTGGTCTGGGAACCAGCTTTTAGAAGCCCTAGAAGAAGCCATTGCTGATACTAAGACTCATGAACTGTGGCAGATGTGCTATTTTTCCTTCTTAAGTCTCCCAGGCTTACCCCCCTTCTTTTCCTGTTTTTGTCTTTCCTTTTTGCCCTCTCACCTCTCTTTTTCTTGTCTCTCTCCTGCCCTCCTCTTTCTGGTCTCTCATTTCCCTTGCAAGCCCTTTGTAAACCCATTCATATAAAATGTGAGCAATCATCTTGTAGTTCCTCCCTCCCACCCGATAAACATTTTACAGACAGGGAAAGCGAGTTCCAGAAAAGTGAGGTGACTTGCCCAATGCAACATGGGGAAAGGGTGGGAACAGCAGTCTGATTCCATTCTCCCTATAATCCAGCTCAGCAATCCTCAGGCCAACATAGTGTCTCCTGACCACTGTCTGTTCTTTCTCTTGCATTCTGTCTCTGTCTCCCTTCTTTTACTTTAGTGAACACTTTTCCATTGTCCTATTCCTGAACATATTTATTACTGCTCCCCCCCCCAAAAAAAAAGATCTATGAAAGAAAGGAAGAGTTGCAGATTTTACCTGTGCCTTGTGATGTAGATGGTTGGGATGAATTCATTCTCTCTTTCTCTCTCTTTCTCTCTCTCTCTCTCCTTCTCTCATCAGTTTCTGAGTCCAGGAGTATTTTGTCACTAAGATCCAAGGAAAATGAATCCTTTTCTGTTTTTTTTTAGGAAGTCAGCCCTAAGCCATAATAATATTAATTTGTTCTGTGGCTTTGTGTTTCAGTCAGGGTTTCCTTTCTTGCATAAGGAGGCCAAGGGAGTTTACCGGGCAAGTCTCCTCACTTTAGCAAACAACAAAATGGGGAAATGATGAATTGGTAAGTATCAACAGAAATGGGCTGACTGTGGGGAAACATCAGGGGCTTAAAAATACTGTGTTCTTTTGGTGGATAAAATTTCTCTATTTGGGGTGCACAGTTGGCTCAGTTGGTTAAATGTTCGAGTCTTGATCTCAGCTCAGGGCTTGATCTCACAATAGGGAGTTCAAGCCTTGCATTGGGCTCCGTGTTGGATGTGAAGCCTACTTAATAAAAAACTTCTCTAGTTTCTTCCAGGCCTCATTCATTCCCCAGTTTGTCTCTGATATTTGTGGGGCCCACCGCTGCACTCCCAGTTTCACTTCTGAGCTTTACTGTCACTCATTTGTTGGTGGGAAGGAGGACAAACAAAATCTTCACACTCGGCACAGAGCTGGGCACATAGTATATGCATTTGTAACTTAGCCATGTGAGTTTCTTTTCATAGCTCGTGTTTGTTCTTCCTCCTTTGCTTGCATCATTTGAACGTTCTGGATTTATTTTGTGCTGAGTACGTTGTATTGTGGGTTTATATCTCTTCTCTCAAAGTGATCTCATACTTCTGCCCCAGTTGAGCCTCCTTACACCTTACATGGTAAGACTACTTTGCAATTCAGCTCCATTCCTTCTGTTACAATACAGCTTCTGGAACCTTCGAAACTCAGTAGGTATAAGGAGAAATGAATTTGAATGTCAGAAGAATCAATTTCAATTAGACGTTAAAATAAAAACTGTGTTTCTCCTTATATAGTTCACATTATAAAACAAAAATTCCCAAATAACTGGAAAGAATAGAAGGAAATTACCTACTGAGTCTCGAAGGTTCCAGAAGCTGTATTGTAACAGAAGGAATGGAGCTGAACTGCAAAGTAGACTGAAAACGACCATGGACTGAAGGGGGAGGGGGAGGGAAGGAAGCTGGTGATGGTCATGGTGGGGGGCACTTGTAGGGAGAAGCACTGGGTGTTATATGGAAACCAATTTGAAAATAAACTACTAAAAAAATAAAATACAAAATTAAAAGCAATATAAAATAAAATAAAAAAAAACAACAAAAAAACCCCCCACAGAGTTCTCTGGAAGGTTAGTTACCTGTAATAATGTTCCACTCTATTCCTTAAAAAAATTTTAAGAACAAGATCCAGCTGGCCTCTATTGATTAAAAGTCACAGGTGTCAGGAGTCATTAGCTATATATATGTGTACATATAGATGAGAGACTTGGTAATCCCCACACCATTGACTCACAGACTTTTCATATGTTAGAAAATATCCTTGTTCTCACAGGGACTTTCTGTTGTTTCAGTGTATTGCTCAATTTCCTCTGTACCTTCTGTTTTACAGTTATATAGATTTATTGAAGAATGTTTAAAAATTATACATGTATATATTATACATATTTAGCACATGTCTTATCAGCAAATGGCTTTTGACTTATAAAAAGAAATTACATAATGGATGAGTTAAATGAATTATTAAATGAATCATAATGACTATAGTCAGTTATTTATTAATTATGATCAACCAGCAATAACTAGTATCAATAAACAATTATGTTTATAATTTTATGAATACACTATTTGTGAATATTAAGAGTTAATGATTAGTGGGGCGCCTGGGTGGCTCAGTTGGTTAAGTGGCTGACTTCGGCTCAGGTCATGATCTCGTGGTTTGTGGGTTTGAGCCCCACGTTGGGCTCTGTGCTGACAGCTCAGAGCCTAGAGCCTGTCTTCAGATTCTGCATCTCCCTCTCTCTCTGCCTGTCCCCTGCTCACTCTCTGTCTCTCTGTCTCTCAAAAATAAATAAAACATTTAAAAAAATTTTTAAAGAGTTAATGGTTAGCATCTTACCAGCCAAAATAAGTATGTTTTTATCCTTTGTTTCATTACTTTTTCCAAATTATAAAAGTTGTATTCTTCTCTTATGAGAAGAATATGGCAAGTAAAAGACCTTCCATCTGTCCTTGGGGTGTCTTTTTAGTCAACCATGATTGATTTTTTTTAACATTTTTATTTATTTTTGAGAGACAGAGTGAGAATGAGCATGAGTGGAGGAGGGGCAGAGAGAGAGAGAGGGAGACACAGATTCTGGAGCAGGCTCCAGGCTCTGAGCTGTCAGCACAAAGCCCAGCTTGAACCCACATACTGCGAGATCATGACCTGAGCCAAATTTGGCTGCTCACCCGACTGAGCTACCTAAACACCCCTTGATGATTTCTTATTTATACCTTGAGATATTTTCCAAGCTTATATAAGTGGAGTTTATATAATAGATTTTTATTCTTTTTTTTTGGTCAAATAAGATCATACCTGTAATACTTTCATGTTTTAAAAATTACTTTTATATTCATCACTGTACTTGGGTATCTATTTTCTTAATTTTACTGTTTAAACTTTTTCATAATTTATAAACCAGGCACAAATAATTTCTAGTTTTCCTTCCTCTAATGCATGAGGTACTGACTCCCTTTATACATTTGCAAGTGCACATTTTTTTGGCTCACTGATATATGCCAAATGTTTTAAAAAATCAATATTTGGCTTGAGCTTTCATCACAGAATAACATTCTGGGACATAAACATGAATATAAAATTTAGTCTGAACAATTTTCATCACAATTTTTTGAAAATATTTCATTCTTTTAAGTACTGCCTACCCCCAATGTGGGACTCAAACTCACAGCCCCAAGATCAAAAGTTGCATGCTTCACTGACTGAGCCAGCCAGGTGCCCCTCACTGCGATTTAATATTAAAACCATATTAGGTAGGGGCACCTGGGTGGCTTTGTCTGTTACGCATCTGACTCTTGGTTTTGGTTCAGGTCATGATCTCATGGTTTGTGAGTTTGGGCCCAGCATTGGACTCTGTGCTGACAGCTCAGAACCTGGAGCCCGCTTCAGATTTTTAAAATTACTTTATTTTAAACAATTTAAAAAATATTTATTCATTTGACAGAGAGAGCAGTTTTGTACTTCTCAATAAAGGAAAGTGTTATTTCTATCATGAATTCAATTATCATATTTTTTCTCAGTTTATAATCAACAGTGGCCTTTCACATCCGAGAAGATTTGCTATGTGAGTTCTGTGATATTTGTAAAAAGAAAGACAAATGCCCAGGGAAAGGGGAGGAGGAGAATGTTAGAGCTCAAGGCAGTGAGCTAATTTGATACATTCATTCACAAATAAAATGATGTGTCCCAAAGCAGATATATTGTTTGTGGGGATCATATAGATATTGAGGGGCAAAACAAGGTCTAAAACCCAGATCTCTCGTCTCAGTGGTTAGTGCCTTTATTTCCTATTTCATGCTTGCTTCCCGATAGTGAGTAATCTTTCTCCCAAAGGTAGTTGAGAAAATAAAGTTACCTTGACACCATCTGCATTAAAAGACCACAAACTCTGGAATTAAAGAGCAGTCCCTGAGGGGCACCTGGGTGGCTCAGTCAGTTAAGCCTCCGACTTTGGCTCAGGTCATGATCTCACATTTCTGGATTCAAGCTCTGCATCAGGCTCTGTGCTGACAGCTCAGAGCCTGGAGCCTGCTTCCGATTCTGTGTCTCCCTCTCTCTCTGCCCCTCCCCGCTCATGCTCTGTCTCTGTCTCAAAAATAAATAAAACATTAAAAAACAAGGGCAGTCACTGAATTCTGACAACCTATTCTCTGAATTTACAAAGTAGAGCTGAGGAACATGCACCTCCTCTACACATTTGTAATTCCCCATAGGAGTTAAACAATTCATAAATTTTTATTGAGATACAATTTACATACATTGTTGTACAAATGAAAGGTAGACACCATGTTGATTTGATATATTTATCCATTGTGACATGATTACCCTTATAGCATTAGCTAACCGCTTTATCACATCCCATAATTATTCTTTTTTGGGGATGAGTATGAGTAAGATCTAGTTTCTTAGCAACTTTGAAGTTTATAATACAATACTGTTGACTATAATCTCTAGGCTGGTATTAAGTCTTCAGGAGTTATTTCTCCACTGGTTGGCAAGTTTGTGCCCTTACATGACGTCTCGTCCAATATGTAAGAGAGCATCAGCCGCGTGGACGGGGTAGGTGGTACCTGTTTATGAGGCTATTATCATAGTAATTCAAGCAGGAAAAAGACACAGTAGTGTAACAGCTCCCCCACAGCTACTGTCTATCTGTACAAGTCATATGTTATTTACTACATGTCACTCCTTGTGTTAAGTTGTTTACACAAATGCTCCTCCAGTGATTACAGCAAGCAGTAATGAAGTCCTATTAGTAATCTCATTTTAACAGTGAGAGGTTAAAGGACACGCTCATTTCATTAAGATGTAAGAAATAAAGTTAAAATTTGGAGTCATAGAAAAATTTAAAAAAACTTTTTAAAAACATTGTTTTAAAGTTTATTCTGAGAGAGACAGAGAAGTGAGAGTTGGGGAGGGGCAGACAGAGAGGGAGAGAGAGAATCCCAAGAGGCTCTGTGCTGTCAGCATGGAGCCCAACATGGGGCTCAAACCCACAAAACTGTCAGATCGGGGCCTGAGCCGAAACCAAGAGCCAGACGCTCGACCGACTGAGCCACCCAGACACCCCCAAATCAAGTACTTTTTAATAACTATTTAACATTAGTTAATTAATTTTTAAATGAAATGCTTGATATTTGAGGATTATGAAGAAGGCTTCAGGGGATCAGGATATGTGGAAAGGCATTTGGGTCCATCTGCAAAAGCCTAAGTGGCCCTCACTGTTCTTCATGTTCCAGCTCAGAAGGCACTGACACCCTCTGGCAAGCAGGACACCAATACCTTAGCTCAGGAGTGACGCTTAGCTGCTGATCCTTCAGTAGATACAGTAGGTCAGCTGCACAGAAAGAGTGGCCATCGCAGTGCCATCAGATCCCCAGGCTGGCGTGTGGCCACGAGTGCTAGATTGCCTTTGAAGTCCAGTGACGTGGTTAATGCTGCAACAGCATGTGCTGTGTACTCTAGACAATGCCCAAGGCAACTGCCAGAAGATTCTGGGGTGGTACACCAGAATTCCCAGCTGGTGAGGGACTGCAAATTGATTATATTGGCCCCCTTCCCCTGAAAGAGCGTTCTAAGTATGCCCTAAATTGTGTGGGCACTGTATCTGTCCTAATCCACACCTTCCCCTGCCACCATGCCAACCAGACGGTCACCGTCAGGGGACTGAAGAAACTGAGTACCATACCCTCATCAAATAATGATTGGGGGTCACCTTTCAAAGGTTATGATAGGCACGTCTGGGCAAAAGAATGACATCGAATGGTTCTTCCAACCCCTTTATAACCCAGAGCAGCAGGGTTGATAGGAAGATCTTAAAAAAATGCAAATCTGATATTATTTCTATTTTTTAAATCCAACAAGAGCTTTCCACACATCTTTTTTAAAAATTGTTTAATGTTTATTTTTGAGTGAGAGAGAGAGAAAGAGTCTGCATGAGTGGATGAGGGGGAGAGAAAGAGGGAGACACAGAATACAAAGCAGGCTCCAGGCTCAGAACTGTCAGCATGGAGCCTGATGTGGGGCTCAAACTCATGAACTGTGAGATCATGACCTGAGGTGAAGGCAGATGCTTAACCAACCGAACCACCCAGGTGCCCCTCCACACATCTCTTAAAATAAAGTTCAGACTTGTTATTATGGGCCCTAGGCTGTTCTTCAGCAGCTTATCATTTCAGTATGCTTATTCAAACATTTCCACATACAGTTGTAATAGTCTGTTCAATGATCCTGCTTCTCCTTCTCCCAGCTGGAAGTTAATTTTCCTGTGTTCTTTCTTTTGGAATCCCCAGTGCTTAAAAATTCATGTTTAAAAAATATGTAAAAAACAAGTGGGAAAGTGAATGAAAGTGATGCCAAACTCAGTAAATCCTTATGATAGAGTCATTGTCTCTAAAAACAGCTCTCTTTTGGAAGAGAGATTAACAGCATAAAAATGATGACTATTTTTTCAACATTTTGGTAGAATTTTTGTGCAGTGCAAACCCACATTTGAATTTGTAATTGTTTTCCTAATTTTTAATGTTTATTTATTTTTGAGAGACAGGGAGAGACAGAGTGTGAATGGTGGAGGGCCAGAGAGAAAGAGAGGGAGACACAGAATTCAAAGCAGGCTCCAGGTTCTGAGCTGTCAGCAAGAACCTGACGTGGGGCTCGAGCCTACGAATTGTGAGATCATGACCTGAGCCAAAGTTGGACACTCAACTGACTGAGCCACCCAGGCATCCCTGGGTTGTTTTTCTAATATAAACTGTGCCATATATAGTTGTTCTGAGTGAATGAGGTCATACCTTAGTGGATGAAACTGCGCATTGAACTCATTGCACTTGTTTTGAAACATTTACCTCTAAAGGTTCTTCCTTTCATTGTTATTTTTTTTTTACTGTAAGCACTAATGATAAAAAAGCACCCTGAAAACTGCTGTCATAAACAAATTATAACTTTAAAAAAGCACTTACCTTAAAGATACTCAATAAACATCAGGACTACATATTTCCTGGGTTCTCCATGATTAAAGCCCAAAATGGCTACCAGGCAGTTCCAATAAGCCCAAACAATCATATTCAGCATGCTGATTTTCTGTAGTATGTGGATTTCTCTCATACCCGCCTACTAAGCACCAAAGGCAAAGCCATGGTGGTTTTGGAAACCTTTCCATCTTGGCTTCCAGTACTGGTTTATTGGGTTGGATATTTCTTCCAGGGTGTGAAGTGATCCTACTAAGATCAGATAGGAATTCAAGGAAAAAATTATTTGAATATTTTCCTCCCAAAAGGGGAAAGGAATTAGTGTTTAAGTTACATTATTGATATGAAATGAACAATAATATGAAAATAAAGATTCTAAAGTATGGCATGAAAGAAATGCATTTTATCAAACAATGACAATTGCTTTTTAATCAAGTGGCTGTCATCATCGTGGCAGCAAGTCACAGCTATGGGGGCAGATAGAGGAATGTTCAAATTCAACACCCCTACTAGCTGATTTTGACTTTCAGTGTATCCAGCTGACATTTCTCTGAATCAGTTTTATCCTCTTTGAACAACATGTAGCAGGTTAACGAGGGTTAGAGTGAAAACTAAATAAAATCATAAATGTGAAAATGTAATGGGTGTTCAAAAATTTGCTTCCTTTCTGTTAGAGATCTGGTGATAGAAAGCCAGTGATATCTAGTTGTCCCTCATTAAACTATTCATAAACACAAAACAAAATGGAATTTGAACTTCATACAGTCTAAACAACATTTTGTGGGCTTTGATACACCTGGGTGAAATGTGGATCAAAGCTTATGTAAAACACTGAGTGAACCAGGGGGGCCTGGGTGACTCAGTCAGTTGAGGGATCACCTCCTGATTTCGGTTCAGGTCATGATAACAGGGTTGTGAGATGGAGCCCTGAGTTGGGCTCCCTGCTGAATGTACAGCCTGCTTAAGATTCTCTCCGTCTCCTTCTGCCCTTCTCCCCCACTTGCATGCCCTCTCTTTAAAGAATAAAAATAAAAATAAAAAAAGATCTGGGGTGCCTGGGTGGTTCAGTTAGGTAAGCATCCCACTTTGGCTCAGGACATGATCTCATGATTTGTGGATTCGAGCCCCACGTTGGGCTCTGTGCTGACAGTTCAGATCCTGAGCCTGCTTCAGATTCTATGTCTTCCTCGCTCTCTGCCCCTCCCCTGCTCATGCTCTGTCTGTCTCTCTCTCAAAAATAAATAATAAAAGTTAAAAAAAAAAAACCACTGAGGGAACCAGAAGAAGCCACTGAGGGGAAAAAGACAGCACTATAATGCTGATCTCTTTAACATGTAAGTGGAGAAACATGAACGACTGAGAGAGAGAGGGAGAGAGAGGGAGAAAAAGAGAGAGAGAGAAGAACATCCTCTATGGGAGAGGGTTGTTTTTGAATACTCTCAGAACTTTCAAACATTTTCTCTTTCCTCTCTTCCCCACTGATACTCAGTATCATTTTCAATTTCTTAAGCTGTATTTCCTGTAGCGAGATATTAAGGGATTAGATGTGAATCAAGAAATGAGATTTGGGGACACCTGGGTGGCTCATTCAGTTAAGCATCTGATTCTTGATTTTGGCTCAGATCATGATCTCAAGGTTTGTGAGGTTTGACCTCCACATCAGGCTCTGTGCTGAAGGTGCAGAGCCTGCTTGGGATTCTCTTTCTTTTTTCTGTCCTTCCCCTTCCCATGTGATATGCTTTCTATCTCTCAAAATAAATATTTTTAAAAAGAGAAATGAGGTTTATTTATTTATTTTTAAGCTTTTATTTATTTATTTTTAGAGAGAGCACAAGCAAGAGAGGGGCGGAGAGAGGAGAGAGAGAGAATCCCAAGCAGGTTCTGCACTGTCAGCATGGAGCTCCATGTGGGGCTCAAACTCCCAAACTGTGAGATCATGACCTGCACCAAAATCCAGAATTGGACACTCAACCGACCGAGTCACACAGATCCCCCAATTAATGAGGCTTAAATACAGAAATGTGAGATACATAACAACTGTAATTAAAAGCACCTGGATGAACTATAGAATGATTCTCTCTGGGAGATGCAGTTTTTCAGTTAACTGTTTTCTCATCCAGGAATTCTTTTGTACAGACCATTGCTCATTATTCAATAATAGATCAATCTCTCATATGAGTCCTAAAAGGCAAAAGGCCAAGTGGACCAGGAAGGGAGAGTACTAGTTTTCCTCCTCTGATAGCTCTCCTCAATTGCCAGGTCATCATTTGTGTGTACACATGATAAGTGCCACATACCTGATTTCTGGAGCTTAAGCTGGAGTTTGCTATGGTGGTAACCATCGCTGCTGAAGCCTGGGGGCCATGCCCCAAATAATAGAAGCATTGACGATACGTGATGCTCAGAATTTGTCACATAAAGCAAATGTTGGGTTTTGGGGGTTTTTTTGGTTTGTTTTTGGCTTATTTGTTTGGTTTTCTTAAGAGCAGGAGTTATATCCCTCAAAGTTCTGGACCTTGAGAGAATTGTGTTTGTACGTCATATTGAACACAGTACAACTGTAAGACTAAGGAACACCAAATTAAAGACATTGTTAGCCTAACTCCATTCTCAATTATCATCTTTCTTCTTTCTGTAACACAATAGATTTCTAAGTAAAATTACCATATAGTTTACCACTTTGGTTATATGGAACTTTATATTTGGCCATAAAATGTGTAGAAAAGGGAATGAATAGTCCATTGGAATTTTCTTTGATGTGAAGGGGCCAAATTATACTCATAGTTTATTACATGATGACAGTGGAAAAGATTGTGTTGTAGAAATTGTGTTGGAAAGATTCTACAGCAAATTTTTAAAAACTGGAAGGAAGATCAGCACCATTATGACAATGTAAGACCGCGTTTTCTAGAGTAAATCTTTCTGTATTGATGTTGTGTCTCAAGCACTGAAATGCAAGGAATTGATAGAGGGAATAAATGTCTTCAGAAACATTTCCATATACATGGTAGAAATTTGACCTTCTCACAGGAGCCTAACCAAGTGAATAAGTGAACATTAGCCAAATACATATTTCATCTTTTAGATATTATTACTACTTATTTATTTTTAATTTACATCCAAGTTAGTTAACATAGTGTAATAATGATTTCAGGAATAGAATTTAATGATTCATCACTTCCATATAACACTCAGTGCTCATCCCAAGTGTTCTCCTTAATGTGCTTTGCCCATTTAGCCCATCCCCGTACCCAACACCCCTCCAACAACCCTCAGTTTGTTCTCTATATTTAAGTCTCTTATGGTTTATCTCCTTCTCTGTTTTTATATTATTTTTGCTTCCCATCCCTTCTGTTCATCTGTTTTGTATCTTAAATTCCACATATGAGTGAAGTCAAAGGATATTTGTCTTTCTCTGACTGACTTATTTTACTTGTTATAAATGGCAACATTTCATTATTTTTGATCACAGTGATATTCCATTCCATATGTGAAATATATATATATGGAATGGAATATCGGTATATATATATACCTCATCTTATTTTTCCATTCATCAACTTATGGGCAATTTTTCCACACTTTGACTATAGTTGATAGTGCTGCTATAAACATTGGGGTTACATGTGCCCCTTGGAAACAGCACTCTTGTATCCATTGGATAAATACCTAGTAATACAATTGCTGGGTCGTAAGATAGTTCTATTTTTAATTTTTTGAGGAACCTCCATACTGTTTTCCAGAGTGGCTGCACCAGTTTGCATTCCTACCAGCAGTGCAAAAGAGTTCCGCTTTCTTTGAATCCTCACCAACATCTGTTGTTGCCTGAGTTGTTAACTATAGCCATTCTGACAGTGGCTATACTACTTTGAGGTAGTATACGATTTTGATTTGTATTTCCCTGATGATGAGTGATGTTTAGAATATTTTCATGTGTCTGTTAGCCATCTGGATGTCTTCTTTGGAGACGTGTCTATTCATGTTAGTGTTGAGTTTGATAAGTTCTTTATAGATTTTGGCTACTAATCCTTTATCTGATATGTCATTTGCAAAATATCTTCCATTCCATTGGTTGCCTTTTAGTTTTGCTGATTGTTTCCTTTACTGTGCAGAAACTTTTTATCTTGATGAGGTCCCAATAATTCATGTTTCCTTTTGTTTCCCTTGCCTCTGGAGATGTGTTAAGTTAAGAAGTTGCTACAGCCGAGGTCAAGAAGATGTTGCCTGTTTTCTCCTCTAGGATTTTGATGGCTTCCTGTCTTACATTTAGGCTTTTCATCCCTTTTGAGTTGACTTTTGTGTATGGTGTAAGAAAGTGGTCCAGGTTCATTTCTCTGCATGTTGCTGTCCAGTTTTTCCAAGCACCATTTACTGAAAAGACTGTCTTTTTTTCCATTGGATATTCTTTCCTGTTTTGTCAAAGATTAGGTGGCCATATGTTTGTGAGAGTGTATCTGGGTTCTCTATTCTGTTCCATTGATCTATCTATCTGTTTCTGTGCCAGTACCATACTGTCTTGATGATTACAGTTTTGTAATACAGCTTGAGGTCTGGAATTGTGATGCCTCCAGCTTTGGTTTTCTTTTTCAGGATTGCTTTGGCTATTCGGGGTCTTTTGTGGTTCCATACAAATTTAGGATTGCTTGTTCTAGCTCTGTGAAGAATGCTGGTGTTATTTTGATAGAGACTGAATTGACTATGTAGATTGCTTTGCATAGTATCAAGATCTTAATAATATTTATTCTTCCAATACATGAGTATGGAGTGTTTTTCCTTTTTTGGGGGGATCTTCTTCAATTTCTTTCAGAAGTTTTCTATGGTTTTCAGTGTATAGATTTTTCACTTCTTTGGTTGGGTTTATTCCTAGGTATTATGGTTTTTGGTGCTCAAATATGTATTTCAAACCAAATGTTCTCAAGTTGCAATGGACTGTAAGGACCTTGCCATCCAACAATCCTTTACAAAGTATCTAAATTTATTATTTTGTAATATAGTACACCTAAAAGTATAGGTAATGTCCATGTACTCTTTAAAGAATTTTTATTATATAAACCCCTTTTTGTGACCACCCTGCTTAAGAAGTATCCATACCTATGGAGTTCCCTGGATGTCCTTTCCTGAGCACGTTCTGCCCCTGCAGGTCTCCAGGGAGACTCTACTCTAAATTAGGGTTCATCATTTCCTTGCTTTGTTTTAAAATAACTTTACATCCCCAAATAAGATATTGTTGGATTTTGGTAGTTTTTCAACTTTAAATAATGTATTATACTGTATATATTTCCTGTGATTTGCTACATTTTAAAAGCCCGTTTTCAGGATTTATATGCGTAGTTGTATGTAATACAGTTCTGTTTCATTCTTTGTCATGGCTGCATATTATATCTAGCTATTTAAGAATATAATACAAACTGGAAAATTTTCTTCAAAACAGATATTTGAACTATTTCCTTTTTTCCCCTAGTGCAAGTGATGTTGCTTTCTATTCTTGTATAAATCTGTTCATATGTTCATATAATCTGTTCACTATTTCTCTGGAAGTGGAATTTCTGTGTCATAGGGTATTTCCTTGCTGGAAAATTTCACTTTTAAATTCTATTTCTAAATTCTAAGTTTGAGCTTTCAACAGCTGTTTATATACGTTCCCATTGCTCCACATCTTTACCAACACTCAGTCATTGTCAGGTTTTAAGGTTTGTCACTTTGAGATTGTGAAATGTTATTCCATTTTGTTTTATCTGATTCATAATGAAATCGTCGTTTTACTTCCTTTTTGCTTTGGAATTCAACAATGTCACAGTGACATGACTGAGTGTGGGATTTCTTTTCTTTAACCATGTATAGGATATTCTGGTCTTTCTAGATATGTAAAATAACTTTTACTATTTTAGGAAAATTCTCATACATTTATAAAAGTATTTTGTCTCCCGTAGTTTCTATCTCCTCTCCTTAGGGATATATTGTAGTCTTATTCTATGGCTCTTAAACTCCATTTTATATTTTTCATCAAAGAGAAAAATTATTTATCTCTATAATTGCCTTCAGCATTCAAGGATCTTGGCAAAATTTAATATCTATTCCTAACAAAAACATTTGGAAAAGTATAAACTGATTATCCCCTAAGTCAGCTTCTAACTTAGTGGGGAAACATTATGAAGTTCTCATTAAGGTCAAGAACAAGGAGAGAAGTCTCACTTATTTCCATTACTATTCAGTATTGTGCTGGAAGTATGCCTCAATGCAATTTTTTTAAAAGAAAAATAACTAGAAACATAGCAACTGGAAAAGAACACACAAAACTATCTCTACTAGCAGATAACATGGTAATATAGCTGAAAGATCTAAGAGAATCAAGGATGCAAATAATAAAGCAAGTTCAGTGAGAAAGTAGAATAGAAAAATGAGTATACAAAATCAATGTGGATACAAACGTAGCCAACTGGAAGAGAAAACTCCACTTATGACAGCAACAAATAACATACAGTTCCTGGGAATAAACATAACAAGGTATACAAAAAAAAATGTGAAAAAGACTTTAGCACACTTCTGAAAGTGGATGTGAACAAATATAAAGCTATCCCTTGTCAGTGGATGTCAATCTTTCTTAGGTTAACATAGAAATTTAGCCCAATCCCAATACAAATAGCAAAATTTTTTCTTTAAGCCAAAAAAAAAAAAAAAAACCCAACCCTCTGAAATTCATATTGCAAAAAACATTTTAGAACACACAGGGTAGTCAAAAAAAATGCAGAATACTGGGTAGAAAGGGAAAAACCATGAATGGGAAATAGTCTTTTCAGATATTAAAGAAAATTATGAAGCCTATGTATGTATGCATATATATATATATTTTTTTTTTAACTTATTTGTTTTGAGAGAGAGCATGCATGTGGTGGGGAGGGTCAGAGAATGAGAAAGGGAGAGAGAGAGAGGGAATCCCAACCAGGCTCCCAGCCATCAGCACTGAGCCCCACATGGGGCTGAATCTCACGAAGCATGAGATCATGACTTGAGCTGAATTCAAGAGTGTATTGCTCAACCCACTGAGCCACCCAGGTGCCCCAAAAAAGGCTCTCTATTTAAAATACTGCAGTTTGGGCACAAAAGTAGACACAAAAATGGAATGAACAAAAATTCAGAAATAACACAACTACTTAAAAATTTAAAAGTGGCGGGGCACCTAGGTGGCTTAGTTGGTTAAGCATCTGACTTCTGCTCATGTCATGATCTCACGGTTCGTGGGTTCAAGCCCCGTGCAGATGGAGTTTTATATAACCCAAGTCTGAGAACTTAACTATGACTAATGAGGCACTCCCAAGGACATCTAGGTCTTGGGAGCTGGGGAGACACTCTTGTCTTTTCTGCCACCCTGAAAATGGTGCCAATAATCTGTAAGAGTCACCTGTCTGAACCTCCGGAGGAACTGGTATCCAGACTCACCAACCGGGGCGCTACCCACCTGCTGCTGGTTCACCGGTACTCTCCCATTCTGACCAAAACCCCCAATCATCACGCCACCCCCATCTCAGCAGGAAGTAGCCAGAGACCTGACACCGCCCCATAACACCAAAAAGGTCAGAATGTAAGAGTTACCTTAAGAGGGCGACCGAGCGGCCATTTTGCTATGGGTCTGGAAGAACTCCATGCAATGACAACCCCCACCCCCTACCTGCAGACCTGGAATGTCTTGCGCCAGTTTGAAAACAGCCAATCATGAAGCTCCAGCTTCCTATCACCCTGACAGAGGAGGCAACCTATCCCATCCCGCCACGGCCCTGAAATGCCCTTATTTGATAATCTGCCCTCCTAAGATCAAACCCAGAAGTCTTTCACCCACAAAATACCTCGCCCCTCCTGTACCAGGCACGACTTCCCTGACTCGCCGCCCCCCCCCCCCCCCCCCCCCCCCCCCCCCCCCCCCCCCCCCCCCCCCCGGGGTCATGGGACCTCGCCCGGGAATTGCAGATCCCAATAAAGGCTTTCTTGGCTCCATAACTTGGTCTCTTTCCTCTCATCTCTGCCTCCATCTATTAAATCTTACAATAAGCATGATGTTAACACTATTTAGTTAACCTTGTACAAGATCCCACCCAAGGCCTTTGTGGTAGGCTGATTTCTAAGATGTGAGATAATCATCCCCTGGTATTTAACCCTACCCCTTTGTATGTGGCCTGGACTAGTGACTCACTTTAAACCAATGTAACATGGCAAAGGGGATGGATTGTCACTGGCATGATTAGGTTATAACAGATAGTGACTCTTGCTAGCACTCCTTCTCTGCTGTTTTCTTGGCCTATACTCCTTGATTGGAAAGTTGCCTTTTGGAGAGGCCCACATACCCATGTGGAAATGAGGGCAGCCTCTAGTCCAGCAGACCTTGATGAACTACATCTGCTAACAGCCATGTGCTCTTGGAGCACATATTTACCTACTTGAACTTTGAGATGACTCACCCTGAATCGACACTTTGTTTGGAGGCTTGTGAAAAACTCTGAACAAAGGTCTCAACTAAGCTATACTCAGAATCTTGACCAACAGAAACGGCAGTTAATAAATGCTTTTTCTTTAAAAAAAAAAACTATGACTAATGACAAGTCAAAATCCAGATAACTGCATTAAAACACTATATGCAGTGACAAAAGACAAATGAAGAAATAGGATAAATATTTGCAAAATATACCATGGATAAAGAAGTAATATAAAGAGCTTTTAAGAATAAAGAAAAAAAAACCAGTGACCTAGTAACACCCTGATGGCTAGAACAGTCACTTCTTAGATAGTGGCTCTGAAGCACCATTTCTTGCTAAAGTGAACTGGAGGTTCTTGGAGAAATGGCTGACTGAGGTCTGACACAGAATGCACATGGCAAGCCTACTCCACCTATTTTTGGGGGGCAGAAAACAAAGCAGCGTTCAGAAACAGATGGAGAATTAACAAAAGGACAAGAATCGAGTCAAAGAGAGTCATGCTCGCCAAATTGGGGGAAATGCAAGCACAAAAAAGCCAATAATGAATGATAAAACATTACACTAAAAACAGAATCTAGTGTCCATAAAGTTACTCAAAATATGGGTAGGAGGAGACCAAGGAGGATTCTTCTTCATGGAAGCTGCCAGCTGGTAAATATGCAAGAAATGACAGAATTATAAAATCATGGCTTTGCATCAATCTCCACTTTTAACAACTGTTTCCAGCTGGAATCATCAATGGATTTTGAAATCCATGGTAGAAGTTGTTGCGGAATTAGCCTAGCGAATATATTGGGAACAGCATTGTAGGCAGAGGGACTAACAATGGTTACATTAAGCAGGAGTAAGTAGGATATGAATATACCAAAAAGGCCATAGAGGAGGAGTAGAGTGAGGGAAAGAGGGAGGAAGAGAGAAGGAAATTAGCTGGCTAGATCATCTGGAGACTTGAAGGCAATTATAAGGACTGGTTTTTATCACAATGAGATGGGGAACAATTACAGGGTTTTTCCCCCCAAAAAAGTCACTTTTGACTTTTGGGATAGTTCTTTTTTTTTTAATGTTTTATTTATTTATTATTTTTAATAGTTAATTTTCAAATTGGTTTCCATATAACACCCAGTGCTTCTCCCCACAAGTGCCCTCCTCCATGTCCATCACCCCCTACTCTCCCTCCCTCACCCCTTCAGTCCATGGTTGTCTTCAGTATTCAATAGTCTCTCATGATTTGTGTCCCTCACTCTCCCCAGCTTTCTTTCCCCCTTTCTCTCCCTATGGTCTTCTGTTAGGTCTCTCCTGTTAGACTTATGAGTGCAAACATATGGTATCTATCCTTCTCTACCTGACTTATTTTGCTTAGCATGACACCCTCGAGGTCCATCCACTCTGCTACAAATGGCCAGATTTCATTCTTCCTCATTGCCATGTAGTACTCCATTGTATATATACCACATCTTCTTGATCCATTCATCAGTTGATGGACATTTGGGCTCTTTCCATGATTTGGCTATTATAGAAAGTGCCGCTGTGAACATTGGGGTACATGTGCTCCTATGCATCAGCACTTCTGTATCCCTTGGGTAAATCCATAACAGTGCTATTGCTGGGTCATAGGGGAGTTATATCGATAGTTTTTTGAGGATTCTTCACACTGTTTTCCAGAGCAGCTGCACCAGTTTACATTCCCACCAACAGTGTAGGAGGGTGCCTGTTTCTCCACACCCTCGCCAGCATCAAAGTCACTAAAATAAACAATTACAGGGTTTTGAGCAAAAGAGTGGTATAATCCAACTTAAATTCAAAAAACAAAGTCACTCTCTGAATAGTCTGGAAGGGGACAAGGAGAAAAGAAGGGACACCTGCCAGGATGGTATCGCTGTCACAAGCAGGGGGAATATCAACCGTAGTGGTGTGTAAATGTGAGTATAAACAGTGTGAACGCTGATTGTATGTGTCAACTTGACTGCAGTGTGGGGTATTCAGATATTTAGCTCAATGTGATTTCTGGGTGTGACTGTGAGAGTTTCTCCCAGTGACATTAGAAGTTGAATCACTGGTATCAGCAAAGCAGATTGCTTTCTCCAATGTGGGTGGACATTATCTAATCTGTTAAGGAAGTAAATAGAGCAAAAGGTAGAGGAAGAGAGAACGTGACCCTTTTCAGCCTGATTTGTTTGAGCTGAGACATTGTTCTTCTCTTGTCCTTACCTGAGAAGTACACCACCAGCTCCCCTCTCTCAGACCTTTGGACTTGGACACCACCAGCTGTCCTGGGTGTCCGGGTTGTAGATAGAAGATGGTGAGACTTCTCAGCCTCCCTAACTGCATGAACCAATTCCTTTTAATAAACCTCAGTGTTCCCTGGAGGGCCTTGTCTAATACACAAAGAGACAATGAATGGCAAAGAACACATTTTCTTCATACAATTTGTGAAGAGTGCACACATCGAGAATAAAAAGCAAAGTATGAATGCTGGAAAATTGTACAATCTTTTAACCAATTCAAGAATGAGGAGACATTAAATCTTCAGGTGTGAATAGAATTTTAAAAATAAATGAACTTGCTTTATATCAATGGCAATCTTAATAATATTCATTGTATTTCAAATATATCACTACATTTTTCTCAGGAGAGAATAAAGTTTTTTAAATTTAGTTTTGAGAAAGAGAGAGAGCGCGCAAGCATGAGCAGGTGAGGGACAGAGAGAGAGGGAGAAAGAAAATCCCAATAATCTCATGCTGTTAGCACAGATCTCGGCACAAGGCTTGAACTCAGAACTGTGAAATCATGACTTGAGCTGATGTCAGGAGTTGGATGCTTAACTGACTGAGCTACCCAGGTGACCTGAGAATGAAGTTTTCTAGAAATTAAGATAAACACGTAAAATGACATTTTATAAAGGACTACCATGAGAAAAAAATCAATGTAATATAGCACTTTCCTAAGATGTCCCAAGGAATCAGGAAGTGCAAAGTGAAATTTTAGTGGGAGGCCACTGACATTACTGCCGATGACTTTATTAACATTTAAAAAAATGTTTTCTTTTTCTTTTTTTGGACAGTGAGGATACACTCTATTTATTTGTATTTTTTGCATTTTATTAGTAGGAGAATAAAATGACAACCTTAGTAATATATATTTCCAGTACATTGACTGGCTCCCTTGGAAATAGCTAAAATGGGCTTTGAAGACTTGATGGGTATAGATTGTAAAAGAAAAGGATGCACAGAGGGCAGGAAGAAATAAAAGCATGTTTTGGCACAGTAACGTAAATTGTTGAGAAATAGTTAGGAATCATTATCTTGGTAGCTAGAGCCCTCATTTAGAATTTTATTCCAGGGGCGCCTGGGTGGCTCAGTTGGTTAAACCTCCAACTTTGGCTCAGGTCACGATCTCACGGCTTGTGGGTTTGAGCCCTGCATCAGGCTCTGTGCTGATGGCTCAGAGCCTGGAGCCTGCTTCAGATTCTGTGTCTCCCTCCCTCTCCCTCTCTCTCTCTCTCTCTGCCCTTGCCCCGCTTGTGCTGTCTCTCTTGCTCTCAAAAATAATAAACAAAAAAATAAAAAAATAATTATATTCCAAAACCAAACATATCTGTATTTTTTCTTTAATGCTGAGACCTGAGTGCTTCAATCTTGTTTTAACAAACTTCCACCCAATAATTCAATGTATTATGTGAAACAATTTTCCAGTTCACTGTATTGTGATGTGTGTGTGTGTGTGTGTGTGTGTGTGTGTGTTGGTTTGTTTTACCATTACCCAACTTTAAATTTACATAAAACTTCTAGAAAATTCACTATCAATTAAGAAAAATAATTTCAAAAGTAAACATTACCAAACAAAATGCTGCAGTTTCTCCCAGATTGCACACATTTTATTTGTGAGGAGAGCACATGATAGGCCATTAGGGAAGAAGAAGAAATCACTGGAACAGCTAGAACAATTCTATAATGTAATGGTTTCATTATCATCATTTCAGGAGCTCACATCTGTGACGTACTGAATCTGCTACCAATTAAATAGGGCCATCCTAGGAAATAAAACATCTGGACCAAAATCATGGCTGAGATAACCATCAGAAACATGACATAACCTTCACACTTTCTTTTCACTTGACAAGGCTTTATGAAGGGAACTTTTTTCCTTAAATATTTCTGAAACAAGATTATTACTGTAAATATCTATGTTACCCATCTCTTTCTATAATGGGGTATAATAATATAGATAGATAATTCCAGATTAGTTCTGTTAAACTCTTTTTTCTTCTGATAATCTAAAAAATTAATCTTATTTCATATCTGCCTGGGGGGGGCAACATTGAGCTTTTTTTCATCTTATAATTCTTCCAGTTTTTTTTTTTAATGTTTATTTATTTTTGAGAGGGAGAAAGAGACAGGGTGTGAGCAGGGGAGGGGCAGAGAGAGAGACACACGCACAGAATCAGAAGCAGGCTCCAGGCCCTGAACTGTCAGCACAGAACCTGTGCAGGTCTTGAACTCATGGACTGGGAGATCGTGACTGAGCTAAAGTCCAGTGCTTAACTGAATGAGCTACCCTGGTGCCCCAGTTCTTTTTTTTTTTTCCTCTTCTCTTCTCTTCTCTTTTTTCTTTCTTTCTGAATTTCTTTCCTTTCTTTCTTTCTTTCTCTTTTGTCTTTCTTTCTTTCTCTTTAGTCTTTCTTTCTTTCTTTTCTTTTCTTTCTTTCTTTCTTTCTTTCTTTCTTTCTTTCTTTCTTTCTTTCTTTCTTTCTTTCTTTCTTTCAGAGAAGGGGGAGAGAGCAGGGGAGAAGGGCAGAGGGAGAGAGAGAGAATCTTACAGAGGCTGTATGCTCAGTGCAGAGTCCAACTCTTAGGGCTCTATCCCACGACCCTGTTATCATAACCTGAATGGAAATCAGGAGATGATGGCTCAACCGACTGAATCACCCAGGTGCCCTCCACCCACCCAATAATTGTTACCACTATATTTTTAAGGAGTTTCCTCCTGTCTCATTTCTTTCGCAGCCTAGTGATATAAATCTTATAATGTCCTCCTTAAGAGTTTTGAAATCATCTTGACTTGGCACTAACACTATAGAATGGCGTTGAGTTCTATATTAATGTTCAAGAATAATAGACAAACTCTTCAGGGCAAAAATAAGAAAGCATAGTTTGTTATTTTGTTTTGGGAGAGGGTTCATAAACGGAAAAGAACTTGAGGCACATCATGGTGAGTGTGGGGGGGGGGGCGCTACAGGATTCCGACCTGAAGCCCTAATCATTCAATATAATTAGGAAGCTTCATCATCCTCCAAGGAATGATCTAATTCTTCCTCTCTTTCCCATATTCATACAAAGAGGAACTTGGGACCTCTGCTGTCAGTTAAGCCAGATTTTCATGGTGTGGGTTTCCTCTGCATTATTTCAGTTAAATATTAGCTTTTATCTATTCACTGAAAATGCCTGCGTGCCTAAGTCCTGGCATTTTCCTGAATGTACACTCAACATTAGTCTGCCCTGGCTTAGTCACCAAACTAACAACAAACACATTTTGAGTTTTTTTGTTGTGTTATTCTGCTTGAAAGTAAGAAAGTTTAAGGGTAAATAAAATAATAAAATAAAGTACTTATGTTGTTCACATTCTAGATGAGAAGAAGGCTAACTAATAAAAAGTTAAGTTGATATGATCCAAGGAGAGAGAGGAGTTTCTTTTGTGTTATTTTTCAGAGGCTGATGAGTTATGTTGAATTTTGATACAAATACACATTTATATTTGAATATAATCACTAAATAAATATTGAGAAGGAATGGGCAGATAATATAATTATGTTTGTTACCCTTTGAGCTGTTACCTTTGGTTTCCACCCAGAGTTTTAGGTTTGTTTTGTTTTTTCCCTTGAAACATAACATTTCCCCCTGACTTTACTGAGGTATGATTGACAAATAAAACTCACTTATGTGGGTACCTGGGTGGCTTAGTCTGTTGAGCGTCTGACTCTTGGTTTGGGCTCAGGTCATGTTCTAACAGTTCATGGGTTCGATCCCCCACCGACAGCACAGAGCCTGCTTGGGACTCTCTCTCTCTCCGTCTCTCTGTCCCTCCCCTGCTCATGCACACACTCACTCTCGTCTCTCAAAGATTAAATAAACATAAATAGACATAAAAAGTCACTTATATTTAGGTTGTCCATGAATCTTTTGTAAGGTGTACAACATGGTGATTTTATATATATAATACTGTAAAATGATTATATATTTTTAATTATTTGTTTTGTGGGCAGATACCATGTCTGTTTGAACATAAGCCTATTGATAACAAAAATGGAGTAATGTTGAGATTATTCTTTCACACAATTCTACCATAAGAATTCTTATAAAGATTTCATTATTCATTGATATTTTATTTTGGGGGGATAAACTTTCAAAATATAAATTAGTTAAAATGATGGATGTGCCATATTTAGTTTTCAAACAGAAGGCATCAATTTTTGTTCCTACCAACACCATACAAATGTGCCCAATCTCTATTAACTTCACTAGCTCTGGAAGTTACTGTTTGTTTTAAATATTTCAAGTCTGGGGCGCCTGGGTGGCTCAGTTGGTTAAGCATCCAACTTTGGCTCAGGTTATGATCTCATGGTCTGTGAGTTTGAGTCCCAGGTCAGGCTCTGTGCTTGCAGCTCAGAGACTGGAGCCTGCTTCAGGTTCTGTGTCTCCCTCTCTCTCTCTCTCTCTGCCCTTCCCCCACTCACACTCTGTCTTTCTCTCTAACTCTAAAAAATAAATAAACATTTTAAAAAGTTAAAAAATAAATATTTTAAATCTGATAGAAAAAAGTGTTATTTTATTGCTATTTTAATTTACATTTTCCTCTTTACTGGTAAAATGTTTATGTTTATGTATTTATTAAACATTTGAATTTATTTTTTAAAAATAAATTTATTTATTTATTTATTTATTTATTTATTTATTTAAGTAGGCCCCATGCTCAGTGTGGGGCTTGAACCCTGAGATTCAGTCACACATTATACCAACTGATCCAGGCAGTTGCTCCTGTATTTTTACTTTTCTATTGAAAGTTTTATTTCATTAATTCCAAAAACTGATCAGTACAATAGCTTTTATTATTTATATATCATCTTTATTTCAAAAAAGATAATTTTGTTTCTTTAATTTTTACAGTACTTTTCTGTTTTTTCTCCAAACTATGCCCTTCAGTTTTAACTGAAGTGATCAAGACTTTTCATTCCTCCTGCCACATTGCTATTGTGACTGAATTTCTTCTGGAAGGTTTGAAGGAAAATGGTAACACTTTACCTAAGACAGAGCGACAAGTTCTAGTTACAAACAATCCAAAACCACATTCAGAGTGGTAATGATGTACTTTAGAATGTAGAGGGGAGAGGGGGAGGAAAGAATGTAGAAAAGGATTTTTTAATTAGAATGGAAGATAGCAATTATCTCCATATTTTACAGAAAAAAGAGATAGCACACCAGTCATGAGTCCATTGGGGATGTGCAATGGTATTGCAAAATGGGTTCTTACCCACATCAGTACACACACACACACACACACACACAGCTGAGAGTTATTTGGTCTTTCAACCAGCCTTTATTGATACAGATGTTCTTCTAGGCTCTAGGAATACTGAAGTGACAGAGCAGATAAAAGTTCTTGCCTTAGTGGTAGATATTTTCTAGTGAATGGAGAGACATGAACAGCATCACGAAAATTTTAAGTAAAATATGTAGTATAGTAGAGGATGATAAATAATATGGCAAAAAAGTAAAGCAGGAAAGGAGGCTAGAAATTCTTCCCGGAAGAGATTTGAGATCTTAAATAGGATGATCAAGGAGAACCTCACTGAGAAGGAGATCATCAAACAGGACTTGAAAGAAGTGGGGAAGCAAACCATGAAGGTATCTGGGGAAGAGGCAGAGGGAATAACAAATGAAAGCCTCAAATCAGGAGCAAATCCAGCAGGTGAGAGCAGTAGCAAGATTAAGAGGCAGGAAGTGAAGGGGCGATGGGCTGAGCAGCAGCAAATGAGCTCAAAGAGGCCATGGAGAGCGGAATCTCTAAGAGCCTTGTCCACCAGTTCAAGGATGACTTAGGTGAGAAGCCATCGAAGATTCTGCAAAGAGCAAAGTTATAATGTGAGTTAAATTTTCACAAGACCATTCCAGCTACAGCGTTGAGGGAGAAAAGTAAGTCAGAGAAGTCTTTTATACTTATAGTAAGAATTATAGTCCTTATGAGAGATGGTGCTATCTTAGGCCAAGGTGGTAGAGATGACAAGAAGCCTCAAAATTCCAGATACATTTTGAAGGATAAACCAGTAGGAGTGTGGATGGACTGGTATGAATGATCAGGGAAAGGAGGAGTTGAGGGCAACTCCAGCACTCGAGATTTTTGACCTGAGCATTTACAAGGACTGAGCAGTCCAGTTGGCTATTTGGTACCCATCCCTCACATATAGGAAAGGGGATATGGCTCCCGCAGCATGGTTGGATTTTATTTATAATTATCATTGTTTTAGTTTCCTTTTTACCTGTGTATTTCCATCTCATCTATAATAGTTTTCAAATAGATCAGTGTGTTCTCAGGACATGCTCTTTTGTCTCTATACCTTTGTGTATCGGGTGTGGGGTGGGTAACTTTCACAGTTGAAATTAAATATTTAATTGCATAAGTATTGCTTATTTTCCTTGCTAGAATATGTAATTTGTGAGTACAGGACAATGTCTATTTATTCATTGCTGTATGCCCACATTTATCACACTGCTGATTTATAATTGTTTCTTAATAAATGTTGAAATTCTAAATGCATGCACAAATTATATAGGTATTTTAGTGGGCCAGTGTTGTGCAATGCTGGGGGAAAATAGGCAGGGAAATTTTTATTTCAATCAAATTTACCTCATTTATTCTTTAAGAATGTAACCTCATCTTGATGCTCATTATTTAAAAAATATTTTAAAATGTTTATTTATTTTTGAGAAAGAGAGAGAGAAAGAGTGTGAGCAGGGGAGGGGGCAGAGAGAGAGGGAGACACAGAATCTGAAGCAGGCTCCAAGCTCTGAGCTGTCAGCACAGAGTCTGACGCAGGGCTCGAACTCACAAATCGCCAGATCAGGACCTGAGCTGAAGTCAGATGCCAGCCAGGAACCCCTGGTGCTCAGTATTAATGGGTCTAGTGGTTCGTTTCAGTTTGAGATTCTGATTGTTCTGGTGCTCTGCTTTCCTACCCCCAAGTTGTTAACTAATAGGTATTATGAAGCAGCTTCATTTTCTTATTTTCTCAGTTCTTACCCTCATTAAGGCAGCACCTTAAAGGTTGTGATGGTAGAGTTAGCAGACAGAACGCAGGATACACAGTTGCATTTGAATTTCAGTTAAACAATGGGTCTCATGTATTATTAACTGTTAAATCTGGCAGCTGTCTGTGATGGTAATGACTATGCTTCTGTTCATGATGGCTTTTTAGTCTCACTCTAAGAGTTCACAGAAAAACAACTAGCTTCCAGACAGTTTCTCTCTTGTGAGCCCCTACAGAGCATGGCATGGTAACAATTTAGAAATATCAACCTCCTTAGCTATAAAATGCACTTCCATGCACTCTTGTTAAATGGACATGAAAATTTGAATTTGACTCGAATGCAGGAGGGTACCTTCTTCATGTTCTAGATTTTCTTGGTTACATGAGCTTTCCTGTCAGAGTAAATTTGGCTGTGATTTTTTGGACAGAGTCCTGTCTGCTAGGATCAATGAAATCTAGTATTCCGGGTTTGTGGTGTCCTCTAGTGGAGGTCTCCTTTCTTGCAAGGTCACTCAAACCCCAGTTTGTAATGAATTAGCACCATTTCCCTTTCACAGCTGTCTTGTTGAGCTCTATTTCCTAACCGCTTAAGGAGACAGGAAATAGAAAATCTAAATTTGATAGACCAAGGTTAATTCTTTGTTCAATATTTTAAACTCCACACAATTTTGAACCCATGAATTATTCACTGAGTCAGTAAATATTTATTGGGTGGCTACCATATGCCAACTAAGATTTTAAAAATTACAAATGCTATGTGATACAACTAGATAAAGTAATCGATGCAGGTAAAATATTTTCTTATAAAGTATTTGGTGGATCAGGTCTCATTCCTGGAGTAATGTTGCCCTCTTGTGGCTCTAGATCACGGCCAAATCATTTCTTCTCCATTTCTTCTGAAATTCAGGGTGCTTAATAGGAAATGCCATGACATATTTGTACATTAATATTAAATTATACACCAAGAAGTGGTTTTAATATTAAATTATAACGGAGAAACTCACATTAAGTCAACTTTCAACTCACTCTATATCCTAGGACAGAGATTTCCAAGAAAAAACATTTCCCTTGAATCCAATTCTTTTTCTTGTCTGTTGGGAAAGTAACATCATTAATTCGGTAACAGAACATCTGTGTGTGTGTGTGTGTGTGTGTGTGTGTGTGTGTGATTTATTTGTGGTACTTACATTGTGTAAAGTCACTAAGAACACGGAATTAGTGAACACTGAACTGTTGGTTTTAGAGACAATATGGAGTTAAGTGTCTGTGAACATTTTTTGACCAACTGATCTGTGTGTCTGTTTTATGTATTTTCTGTTTAAAGACACTGAATGAGGTATCTAGAGTTGGTTCATTAACATTATAAGATTCATTAATAGCTAACAGCAGTACAGGTCACCCCTGAAGGAAATATATCGAACTCACGTATTTTCTCCAGTAGGCACG
This sequence comes from Suricata suricatta, assembly GCF_006229205.1. Lineage (NCBI taxonomy): Eukaryota > Metazoa > Chordata > Mammalia > Carnivora > Herpestidae > Suricata > Suricata suricatta. The sequence continues at coordinate 96,821,909 of NC_043709.1, forward strand.
TCACAGACTTCCTGCGCCACTAGGCACCACTAGACGGCACCTTAGCACTTCACTCGAGGATTGTTTTAGACAGTGACTTCACCAGCAAAAAAGCACAAAAATACCCCTTGTACTAAATAAACCACAAAAAGCACATTTGTTTAGTTTTATGGTAGTGGAATCAAGTTGGGAGAGCATCGACTTGCTGGCCCTCAGTTGGGAACATGTGCCTCAAGCGACTCTAGTTTTCGTCACTCTGTGCGTGTCCGCGAATGACCATGAAAGTGTCATGAGTACTGATTTTAAGTTTGCAAGTTCGTTTTAACAATTAAGTGAATTTGGAAATCCAGAATTCATGAACAATGAAGATCAGTTGTATATGTGATATTTTCTGAGGGATTTAGGGATGTGAGGTTGGAAAAAGCTCAAGGATAACTAGGGTTCTTTTTTCCCCCTTACCAAACAAACCAATAAAAAACAAAACAGAGAAAGCTACAATCTCGTTCAAAAAAATAAAGAGACAAAGGGCACAAAAATGGTAATTGCTTTCATTTCTACTTTGAAGGAAAGGGCATACCTAAGTATTGTATCTGACTCATCTTTGTACACTTTCAGAAGAATATAGACCAGTATGCTTGTCCCTATTATATTGTTAATTAAAAAATAAAAAACAAGTTGAAGGGAAAGATAATCCAACTGTAATAAATTTGAGAAAAAAAGTATGTTGGTATTAACACACTGAAAGAATCACTCATAACAATATATTAATATTTGTTATTTTAAATGGGTTAAGATACAAAAAAGAATAATAATATCATGAGCCAAACTCTCTAAATTGGAATCCTGGTTCAGCCATTAAGTAACATGTGTTACTTAATGTGTGCCTTAATATCTCCATTTATAAAGTGAGTATAATAGTGTCTATCTCCATAGCCAGTTTCTTCCTTAAAATATTTGGCAAATTTTGGCAAATTTTAGCAAAATTCACTGGGTGGCTCAGTGGATTAAGCCTCTGACTTCAGCTGAGGTCATGAACTCATGGTTGGTGAGTTCGAGCCCCACCTTGGGCTCTGTGCTGACAGCTAAGAGCCTGGAACCTGCTTCGGATTCTGTGTCTCCCTCTCTCTCTGCCCCTCCCCTGCTCATGCTCTGTCTTTCTCTCTCTCCAAAATAAATTAAGAAAACATTAAAAATTTTTAAACAAAGAGTGAGATTCTCAACTGACTGAGCCACCTAGGCACACTTTTCTAAAAATATTTTATTTTTAAGTAATCTTTACACCCAAGGTGGGACTCAAATTCACAACACCGAGATCAAGAGTCTCATACACTACTGCAGTCAAGCACCCCGTTTTTGCTTCAATTTTCCTCAATTAAGGTATGGCTAAGGGAGGTTTCATTTTTGTTTGTCCTGTTTGGGAATTTTAAAACTTCTTGAATTTATCCATTCTTAAGTTTACTTAACAATTTGGAGGAAGTTCGTTGCCATTTTCTTTACAAATATTGCTTTTCCTTGACTTTCTCTCTTTTTGCCTCTGGAACTCCAAAGTCATGTAGGTTAGACCTTTGCACTATGCCAGTGACTCTCAAACTTCTTTCTACGTTTGCTTCTTTTCTCTCTCTCTGTCCTTCATTTCGGATATGTTGTATTGGCATGGTTTCCGGTTGACTGTCCTGTCTTTGACTGAGTCTAGTTTCTTCCTAAAACCAGCCCTTCAGTTCCTCATTCAAGGCACTATGTTCTTCTAGTACTAGAATGTCTGTCTCTCTAGGGAAATGTTTTCTATTTTCCCTTCTTTTCTTCGATTCACTTAACTAACTTAACAACTTAACTAACTTAACTAAAATCATGTTGATTTTAGGTCTTTATCTCTTAACTCCCATATTCTGATAACCTGCATTTATTGAACTTTTTATTTTTGTTTTTAGTCATTTCAGTCACATCAAAATTAGAGAGGTTCCATATGATATTTCTTCCTCTAGTAGACAAAGTAGAGTGAGGTTAGACAGCATACCTGGGTGGCTCAGTTGGTTAAGAGCAACTCTTGATTTTGGCTCAGGTTTTGATCTCACAGTTCTTGAGTTTGAGCCCCACATAGAACTCTGTGCTGACAGCTCTGAACCTGGAGCCTGCTTGGGATTCTCTCTCTCTGCCCCTCCCTTGCTCTCTCTCTCTCAAAATAAATAAAAACTTAAAAAGGATAGAGTGGAGCTAGATCACTTCAATCCTAACAAGATGTTGAGCTGAGTTGAGTGTAGGCTTTATTTTTGCTGAGGAACAGCCTACCTCTACTCACCCTCTTCCTGAGCTAGTCCTCCAGGGCTTTCAACTAAAAGCTTGGTATGTTCTCTAGAGACCTCTCTGGTGAACTCTAAAATAAAATCTTTGTCTCTTTAACAACACTAGGCTACAAAAAGTCTGTTTTACTATTCAGAAGTCTTTGGCTTATAGTATCTGGCCTTGGCAAGATCCAGAATTTGCCAAATATATTTTTTCATGTTTATTTATTTTTGAGAGAGAGAGAGAGAGAGAGGAGGGAGAAATAGAGGGAGAGGGAGATACAGAATCCAAAGCAGGCTCCAGGTTCTGAGCTGTCAGCACAGAGCCCAATGTAGGGCTCGAACTAGTAAACCGTGAGATCATGACCTGAGTCAAAGTAGGACACCCAACCAACTGAGCCACACAGGTGCCCCAAGCATCTCATTCTTGATTTTAGCTCAGGTCATGATCCCAGGATTATGGGATTGAGGTCCACATCAGGGTTGGCATTGGATGTGATCCTGTTTAGGATTTTCTCCTCTCTTCTCTCTCTCTCTCTGCCCCACTCCCCCACTCACCACACACTCTCTCTCTAAAAGAAATAAAAATGGAAAAAAAAGGAAATTTAAGCAAAAAAATCTTAAAAACATCTAAAAGAAAATAAACATATTTTCCTAAAAGAGCAAAACCAAGACTGATTCCTTAACAGAAGACAAATAGGCAAGGCACTAGAAACAGAAGGATACACATGTTTATGGATTACTCGATGTATTAAAAATCAATACTCAAAATATATTAAAAACATCAATTTCATACAAATTCATTTATCAATTCAAAATATTCTCAGGAAAAATTCCAGCAAAGTTTGTGTGTGTGTGTGTGTGTGTGTGTGTGTGTGTGTGTGTGTGTGTGTAGTTGATAAAGTTACTCCAAAGCGTGTATGTAAATATAAATAGTGAAAGACAAGGCGATCTCAGGGCATCACGACATACGAGGGCACTTACACTGCTAGATATCAGACCTATTCTAAATCACAGTAATCTAGCCAGTATAGTATCCACCTCCGTTTGGATAATGAAACCAATAGATAGATTATACAATCCAGATAAAGACTCACACACTTATCTGATTTATGAGAAGAGTGTCACTGCCATGCAGTAAGGGTGAACTTTTCAATATATGGTCTTGTGGTTAGCCCTATGGAAAAAAAAGATCTGTCCATTGATGAATGAATGAAGAAAAAGTGGTAGGCATATCTACAATGGAATATTATTCAGCCATAAAAAGAAGGAAATCTTGCCATTTGTGACAAGATGGGTGGACCTTGAGGACATCATGCTAAGTGGCATAAGTCAAATGGAGAAAGATAAACACTGAATGATCTTACTTTTGTGTAGAACCTAAAATTTAAAAAAGGCATAGGGGGGTGCCTCTGTGGCTCAGTCTGTTAGGCGTCCAACTGTGGCTCAGGTCATGATTTCGTGGTCTGTGGATTTGAGCCCCGTTTTGGCTCTGTACTGACAGCCCAGAGCCTGGAGCCTGCTTTGGATTTGTGTCTCCTTCTCTCTCTGACCCTCGCCACTTGCTCTCGTTTTCTCTCTCACTCAAAGATAAATAAACATTAAAAAAATTTAAAATTAAAACAAAATAAAATTTTAAAATAATCAAAATTATAAACATAAAAACAAACTTAAACTCATGAATACAGAGAACAGATTGGTGGGGGGGGGATTGGTGTGTGTGTGTGTGTGTGTGTGTGTGTGTGTGTGTGTGTGAAATGGGTGAAGGGAGTTAAAAAGTACAAATTTCCAGCTATAAATAAATAAGCCTTGGAGATGTAATGTACAGCATGGTGACTATAGTTAATAACACCGCATTTTAAATTTGAAAGCTGCCAAGAGAGTAGATTTTAAAATTTTTCATCATAAGAAAACACAATTTGTAACTGTGTAGTGATGAATGTTAAGGAGACTTATTGTGATGATCTGTTAGCAATTTGTACAAATATTAAACCATTATGCTGCACACATGAAACTAAAATGATGTTATATGTCCATTTTACCTACATTAAAAAACAAAATGTATATTATGTTAAAAAAGAATCCTTATGCCTACATTCTGGTATATGATAGACCTTAATGTATAGTACACCACTGATGCTTTTAGACAAAAAATGAGATGGTAACTTCATAAACTTGGTATACAGAAAGTTGTTTTTAAATGATTCAAAAATCACTTGCCATAAAAAACAATATGAAGTAATTGTACTATATTAAAAATTTAAACTTCTCTTAACCAGAAGTTCTATTTGCTGTCTACAAGAGACTCATTTTAGACCTAAGGACACCTTCAGATTGAAAGTGAAGGGTTGGAGAAATATCTATAATGCTACTGGAAGTCAAAAGAGAGCTGGAGTAGCCATATTTTTTATTGGACAAACTGGACTTTAAAATGAAGGCAGTAACAAGAGATGAAGAAGGGCATTATATAATAATTACAGGGTCTCTACATCAGGAAGGGCTAACAATTATAAATCTCTATGCACTGAATTCGGGAGCATCCAAATACATAATACATGATACATACATACATACAAATACATAAAACAATTAATCACAAACAGAAACAATCTTATTGATAAGAACATGCTAATTGCAGAGGATTTTAATATTCCACTTACAGCAATGGATAGATCAACTAGACAGAAAATCACTAAAGAAACAATGACCTGAAGGACACATTGGACCAGATGGATTTGACAGATATATTTAGAACTCTACATCCTGAGGCTATGGAATTCACTTTCTTCTCGAGTGCACATGGTACATTCTCCGAGATAGATCACATACTAGGTCATAAAGCAGTCTTCCATAGATATAAAAGAACTGAGATCACACCATGCACACTTTCAGATCACGATGTATGAAACTTGAAATCAATCCCAAGAAAAAGACTGGAAAACCTCCAAAAACATGGAGGTTGAGAACACTCTACTAAAGAACAAATGGGCCAATCAGGCAATAGAGAAGAAATTAAAAAATATATGGAAACAAATGAAGATAAAAATACAACAACTCAAACTCTCTGGAATGCAGCAAAGGCAGTCCTAAGAGGGAAACACATTGCAATCCAGGCCTATCTCAAGAAACTAGAAAAAGTACAAATACAAAAATTATAGCACCCCTAAATGAACTAGAAGCAGAGCAGCAAGAACACCCAAAACCAGCAGAGGAGGAGAAATAAAAAAGATCAGGGCAGAAATAAACTATAGAATCCAAAATAACAGTTGAACAGATCAATGAAACCAAGAGTTGGCTTTTTGAAAAAATAAACAAATTTGATAAACCTCTAGCCAGACTTCTCAGAAAGAGAAGAGAGCACCCAAACAGACAAAATCACAAATGAAAGTGGATTTATTACAACTGATCCCTCAGAAATACAAGCAATCATCAGGGAATACTATGAAAAATTATATGCCAACAAACTGGACAACCTGGAAAAAGTGGGCAAATTCCTAAACACACACACTACCAAAACTCAAACGGGAAGAGTCAGAAAATCTGAACAGACCCATAACTAGTGAAGAAATCGAATCAGTTATTAAAAATCTCCCAAAGAATAAGAGCCCTGGGCCAGAATGCTTCCCTGGAGAATTCTACCAGACATTTAAATCAGAGTTAATCCCCATTCTTCTCAAGCTATTCCAAGAATAGAATTCCAAAAATAGAAATGGAAGGAAAACTTCTAGATTCATTCTACGAAGCAAGCATCACTTTGATTCTCAAACCAGACAGAGACCTAGCAAAAAAAGGGAACTATAGGCCAATATCCTTGAGGAATACAGATGCAAAACCCTCAACAAGATACTGGCAAATTGAATTCAACAGCATATAGAAAGAATTATCCACCATGATCAAGTGAGAGTCATTCCTGGGTTGCAGGACTGGTTCAATATTCACAAATCCATCAATGTGATACATCACATTAACAAAAGAAAAGATAAAAACCGTATGAACCTGTTAATAGATGCAGAAAGAGCATTTGACAAAATACATCCTTTCTTAATAAAAACCCTCGAGAAAGTTGAAATAGAAGGAACTTACTTAAACATTATAAAAGCAATCTATGAAAAGCCCACAGCTAATATCATCCTCAATGGGGAAAAACTGAGAGCTTTCCCCCTGAGATCAGGAACATGACAGGGATGTCCATTCTCACCACTGTTGTTTACCATAGTGCTGGAAATCTTAGCATTAGCAACCAGACAACAAAAGAAAATAAAAGGCATCAGAATTGGCAAGGATGAAGTCAAACTTCCACTTTTCACAGATGACCTGAAAGCAATAGAAAGAGAAATCAAGAAACTGATCCCATTCACAATTGCACCAAAAGACGTAAAATACCTAGGAATAAACCTAACCAAACGTGTAAAAGATCTGTATGATGTAAACTATAGAAAACTTAAGAAGGAAATTGAGGAAGACATGAAGAAATGGAAAAACATTCCATGCTCATGGATCAGAAGAATAAATATTGGTAAAATGTCAATACTACCCAAAGCAATCTACATGTTCAAAGCAATCCCAATAAAAATTGCACCAGCAGTCTTCTCAAAGCTAGAACAAACATTCCTAAAATTTGTGTGGAACCACAAAAGACCCCAAATAGCCAAAGTAATACTGAAGAAGAAAACCAAAATGGGAGACATCACAATCCCAGACTTTAGCCTCTACTACAACGATGTCATCATCAAGACAGTATGGATTGGCACAAAAACAGACACATAGACCAATGTAATAGAATAGAGAGCCCAGAATTGGACCCAAAAATTATGGCTAATAATTTTTGACAAAGTAGGAAAGAGTATCCAACAGAAAAAAGACAGCTTCTTTAACAGATGATGCTGGGGGAATTGGACAGCAACATGCAGAAGAATGAAACTAGACCAGCCTCTTACACCATACACAAAAATAAACTCAAAATGGCTGAAGGACCTGAATGTGTGACAGGAAACCATCAAAACCCTAGAGAAGAAAGCAGAAACAACCTCCTTGACCTCAACCATAGCAATTTCTTACTTGATACATCCCCAAAGGCAAGGGAATCAAGAGCAAAAATGAACTATTGGGACCTCATCAAGATAAAAAGCTTCTGCACTGCAAAGGAAACAATCAAGAAAACTAACAGACAACTAATGAAATTGGAAGAGATAGTTGCAAATGACATATTGGATCAGGGCTAGTATCCAAAATCTACAAGGAACTCACCAAACTCCACACCCCAAAATCGAATAATCCAGTGAAGAAATGGGCAGAAGACATGAAAAACTCTTCTCCAAAGAAGACATCCAGATGGCCTACAGACACATGAAATGATGCTGAGCATCACTCATTATCAGGGAAATACAAATCAAAACCACACTGAGATACCACCTCACACCAGTCAGAGTGGCTAAAGTGAACAAATCAAGAGACTATAGATGCTGGCAAGGGTGTGGAGAGACGGGCACCCTCCTACACTGTTGGTGGGAATGTAAACTGGTGCAGCTTCTCTGGTTCCTCAAAAAACTATCAGTAGAACTCCCCTATGACCCAGCAATAGCACTGCTAGGGGTTTACCCAAGGGATACAGAAGTGCTGATGCACAGGGGCACATGTACCCCAATATTCATAGCAGCACTTTCTACAATAGCCAAATCATGGAAAGAGCCTAAATGTCCATCACCTGATGAGGGGATCAAGAAGATGTGATATATATATACATACACACACACACACATACACAATAGAGTATTACATGGCAATGAGAAAGAATGAAATCTGGTCATTTGTAGCAAAGTGGATGGACCTCGAGGGTGTCATGCTAAGCGAAATAAGTCAGGCGGAGAAGGACAGATACCATGTGTTTGCACTCATAGGTCTAACAGGAGAACAGGAGAAACCTAATGGAGGACCATAGGGAGGGGAAGAGGGAACGAGAGTTGGGGAGAGAGAGGGACACAAAATCTGAGAGACTACTGGATACTGAAAATGAACAGAGGATTGAAGGGGGAGGGGAAGGAGGGTTGAAGTGTGAAAGCAAAGAGGTGGTGGTAATGGAGGAGGGCACTTGTAGGGAAGAGCATTGGGTGTTACATGGAAACCAATGCAATAATAAACTATTTAAAAAAATAAAAAAAATTAAAAGCTTATCTTGAAGACGTTTAGAATAAAATGTTCTGGGAAATCTGTAGTTTGATTTTTTTTTTTTTTAGTTTATTTTTGAGAGTCAGAGTGCGAACAGGGGAGGGTCCGAGAGAAGGGGAGACACAGAATCCAAAGCAGGCTCCAGGCTCTGAGCTAGCTGTCAGCACAGATCCCAATGCGGGGCTCAAACCCATGAATTGTGAGATCATGACCTGAACCGAAGCCAGGCTCCCCTAGTTTGATTAAAAAAGTATATATTTTTTAAACGTTTACTCATTTTGAGAGAGCACGAGTTGGGAAGGAGCAGAGAAAGAGGGAGACACAGAATCCGAAGCAGGCTCCAGGCTCTGGGCTGTCAGCATAGAGCCTGATGTGGGGCTTGACCCCAGGAACCATGAGGTTATCATGACCTGAGCCCAAGTCTGACACTTAACTGACTGAATCACCCAGGCACCCTGATTTTTTTTCCTTTTGTAACTGCTCTTAATTGAGCTCAGTTTGTTAAATTACCGAGCCTGCAAAGCTTCCTTTTTTACGGTAACTTGTCAGAGTTACTTTTTCTTCTTTTTAACTTTCCTAATTTATTCAGCATCTTGCTCCAGGCAATAACCCAAATGGCCAGGAGCCTTGGTTTTGTTGATAATTCAACAGAGGGTACAATTTCACAGCTCAGAACTCTGAAGTCTCAGGTTTAAGGAGGGCATTAACATGCCCCAGGAGGTTTGCACAATTCCAAACGTATTTTTCATCTAATGCCTCAGTACTAATTGGAGGCTGGTGTGGAACCAGAGGCCATTAATTTCTCAAGGACCATAATTTCTGGTAGAGAGTGAAAGAGAAGAGCGAGCAGTGTTAATGAATGGACTCCAGCTTCTCATCAGAACAATAAAACAAGAACCCTTTAGAAGATGCTACCTTTGGAATCAGGTCTCAACATGGCAACAGGAGATGTGTGTGGCACAATTACAAAGTTGCTGAAGTTTGTTACAGCAACGCCTGCCTCCTGTCATTTTTCCTCTGGTCCTTTCCTGAGGCTTCACTGCATACCCTCAACCGTATCACGCCCATTCTTTGCTAGACACCCCCTAGTGCCTCTGATTGATCACTGCACTTAAGATATATCTGTTGGACCTATATCAGATCTGTCCTCCCTGCCTAACTCTGCACCTATAACTTTATGTGGCTTTGTTAGAAATTACCAAGAACTTCCTTTTGTATTTTCTGCCATTGTGCTTTAGAGAGTTCTTTAAGACCTCCCCAAAATGATAAATGGTTGGATGTAATTCCCTCTGACATGTTGGTTGAGGCAGAAAGTTTTGATCCAGCGGGTATCTAAAGGCAATTTTTACCAGAAACGTAAGAGCTGGGATGTCATAGATTTATAAAGCTTGTCTATGTCAATGATCACTTGAAGAGTAGCCTGATTTTATGCCTGTTGAGAGGACACTGAACCCTTTCAAATGTTTCGTCCAATGAATATGAGCTTAGATTCTGATCTTATATAATTTATAATGACTCAAGATCCAAGGATTTGATTTTAAGTATTAACCCAGCCAAGAAATTTCTAATGTATATATATTTTTTACTGCCTAAATAACTCAGGTCCAGATACTTTAAAATAAATTATCTGGTAAGTAATTCTGATGCATACAGTTTTGCTGAGAGTTTCTTTCCTTTTCCAACTCTTACAAATCTGAATGCAAACTACTAAAAAATTAGAATTTTAGATAAATAATACATATTTTTTCTAATCTGCACCAATCCCATCATTTTACAAATAAAGAAACAGAAAGAATAAGTAATTTACCTAAAAACATAATTTGTTTGTGTTTTAGATAGAACTGGAATCTAGACGATGTAGGTGGCCAGATGTTCTTTCCACCACAGGTTATTATTTTAATTTTTATTTAAAAGGTTTTAACATCTATATTGAGGTATAATTGATATACAAAGAACTGCACATGCTTAATGTGTACAATTTGTTGAGTTTGGGCATATGCAAACATGCACGATGCCATTACCACAATCAATAGACGTACCCCACACCTCCTAAGTTCCTGTGTGTGTGTGTGTGTGTGTGTGTGTGTGTGCCGAGCACATTTAACATAGATCTACTTTCTTAACAAATTTTGAAGTGTACAGTACTGTAAAGTTAGCTATACTGTATTTGTTGTACAACAGATCTCCAGAATTTATTTATATATTATAACAAAACTTTATACCCATTGAACAACAATTCCCCATTTATTTTACCTGTCCCTGGAAACCACTATTGTATTCTTTGCTTCTATTAGTTTGACTCATTTAGATACCCCAGATAAGTTGAATCATGCAGTATTTATCCTTTTGCTATTGGTGTACATCACATAGTATAATGTCTTCTAGGCTCATCAATATGGTCACAAGTGGCAGGATTGACTGGTTTTAAAAATTTTGTAATAATTGTATTTAAACTGACAAAATTAAAATATAAAATCATATTAAAGTTTAGTGGAATAAGAAGAGAACTTTGCACATTCCTTCCATTTGACATTTTGTAAGAGTATACACTATACATATATATATATACACACACACACATATACATATATATATATATATATCATTAAGACTGTTCTTGTATAGCATGAACTACAGATTTAGAAAGTTAAAGAATTTCATTAATTATCCTACTACTTAAAAATACCATTTTGTGCCAAATACATCCTGGAGTTTTAGTTGACAATTTAGACTAACAAACTTAATTGTCAAGTTAGCACCCTTGGTTTAGAAACTTGGAGAATGGATATAAAGATCTTTTAAATGTAAACACAATGGTAAAATTGATCACAATTTCATAAAAATATTAAGTATCTTCTTGTTTATGTGTTTAGGCATACTGCCTTCATCCAAAAAAGTTTGTTTTGTTTTGTTTTGGCTTGGTTTCAGGAGTAGTACATAGTGATTCATCACTCATATATAATACCTAGTGCTCATCCCAACAACTGCCCTCCTTAATGCCCATTACACATTTAGCCCATCCCGCCATCCAACTCCCATCCAGCAGCCCTCAGTTTTTTCTCTATATTTAAGGGTCTCTTATGGATTGCCTCCCTCCCTGTTTTTCTCTTGTTTTATTAAAAAAAAAATAAAAACATAAGAAAAATTTCCAGACTCATTCTATGAGGCCAGCATTTCCTTGATTCCAAAACCAGACAAAGACCCCACTAAAAAGGATAATTACAGACCAATTTCCCTGTTGAACACAGATGCAGAACTTTTCAACAAGATACTAGCAAATCAAATCCACCAAGAATAATTAACCATGATCAAGTGGTATTTATTCCTGGGCTGCAGGGGTGGTTCAATATTGGCAAATCAATCAACGTGATGCACTACATTAATAAAAGAAAGGATAAGCACCACATGATCCTCTCAATAGATGCAGAAAAAGCATTTGACAAAATATAGCATCTTTTCCTGATAAAAACCCTCAAGACAATAGGGATAGAATAAACATAGCTCAATATCATAAAGGCCGCATATGAAAGACCCACAGCTAATATCATCCTCAATGGAGAAAAGTTGAGAGTTTTCTCCCTAAAGTAAGAAATATGACAAGGATGTCTCACCACTGTTTTTCAACATAGTACTGGAAGTCCTAGCATCAGCAATCAGACCACAAAAAGAAATAAAAGGCATCCAAATCGGCAACGAAGAAGTCAAACTTTCATTCTTCACAGACAACATGATACTCTACATGGAAAACCCAAAAGACTCCACCAAAAAACTGCTAGAACTGATACATGAATTCAACAAAGTTCCAGGGTATAAAATGAATGTACAGAAATTGGTTGCTTTTCTATATGCCAATAATGAAGCAGCAGAAAGAGAAATCAAGGAATCAATCGCATTATAGTTGCACCAAAACCCATAAGATGCCTAGGAATAAGCCTAATCACAGTAAAATATCTGTACACTGAAAACTATAGAATTTTTATGAAAGAAATTGAAGAAGACACAAATAAATGAAAAAATATTCCATGCTCATGGATTAGAAAAACAAATATTGTTAAAATGTTGATGCTACCCATAGCAATCTACCCTTTTAATGCAATCCTATCAACATATCAGCATTCTTCACAGAGTTGGAACAAATAATTCTAACATTTGTATGGGACCAGAAAAGACCATGAATAGTCAAGGTAATGTTGAAAAAGAAAAGCAAAGGTGGGGGCATCACAATTCCAGACTGTAAGCTGTGTTACAAACCTTTAGTCATCAAGACAGTATGGTACTGGCACAAGAACAGACACTCAGATCAATGGAATAGAACAGAGAACCCAGAAATGGACCCACAAACGTATGGCCAACTAATATTTTTTTTTCCTCCATATTTTATTGTCAAATTGTTTTCCATACAACACCCAGTGCTCTTCCCCTTAAGTGCCCTCCATCACCACCACCTCTTCTCCCCCCCTCCCCGTCCCCCTCAACCCTCAGTTCATTCTCAGCATTCAATAGTCTCTCAAGTTTTGCA
>NC_043709.1:96834950-96836441 GCF_006229205.1 Suricata suricatta
TTTATTTCCCTACTCTGCAATATTTGGGACTCACCTTCTTGCACACTTTGGCTTGTTTCCTGGTGTAGTCCTATGAAGGAATCAGACTGACAAACACCGAGGGAACTGAAGCACACAAACACACAGACAAATCAAACAAAGAAACACATTACAGGGGGGAAAGAAAAGAAAGAAAATGGGAGGGAAAGAGACGAAAAGAAGAGAAGAAGAGAAAATAAAAAGAAAAGAGAAAGAAGAAAAGACAAATATATGTATATATATAAAAGGGGGTCAGAGACAGCAAAGGACAGTAGACCGTTTAAAAGTGTAGGACCAGTTTAGGGGAGAGGTAAGGATGAGATACAGGAGAATATATCTGGGTTGCAAGAAGGTGAAAAAGTAAGGGAGAAAGGAGAAAGGAATATAAGGAGTAAAATTTAAAGGAATTGAGTAAAGAAAAAGAAAAAAAAGGTAATAATGATAAAGAAATAAGTACAAAACTAGTGAAGAAAAAAATTTTTTATATATTAAAAAAACAAACAACAAAAACCAAACCAAACAAAACGAAAAAAAAAACGAAAAAAAAAGCAAGCAGCAGCTCCCCCTGGTTGATAGGCTTGGTTTGATGTGGTAGGTCTTGGAGTCTGTTCTCAGAGGCTCCGGCCCCGCCTGAGGCGAAACGAGCAGCAGGAGTTGGAGTGCGCACCTTCACAGACTCAATTGCGGAGTCCCCATTCCCAGTCAGGATCCCGATTGCAACGGGGGAAAGGAAAACAACAAAAAACAAAAAACCGAGTCTCTCTTAGTTTCTGATAGCTTTGCTCAAGACGCTGTGCGCTGCTGGAAATGAGCTGGGAGCTCCTACAGTCTAAGCGCACGCCTGGGCCTCCACCTGCCACCGACTCTTTGTTGGGGGTCCCATCGGTGTGCACCCTATTTTTTCCCTGTGGGGACCCGGGATTCACGCAGTCCGTGCAGGGGCGAGGTGTGCCATGGAAATGCGGTTCGTGGTCCCGTTCCCAAAACCAAGTTCGAATTGCTCGCGCCTGGCACAGTCGCCGCTTGGACCGCTTCCCGCCGGGGAGTGTGCCTCTCCAGAGCAGCCGCTTCTCACAGCCACAGACGCCTCTGATTCCCCGCCGAGATGGCTTAGGGCTGGAGGCTATTCCTTCTCTTGCGCCACCCCGGTTCGGGATTCCGGCTACCCAACAGTTATCTATGGAGTGGGTTTCTGTCTCCAAGCGCAGCCAAGCGTTCTATACCTCTTCCCCAGAGACAGTTCTATGAGCGTGTTCCGACTCTGTCTCTTCCCTTTGTCTCTTGGGCGCTGCGCACTTGCGCCACATTGGGCTGGGGATCTTACCTCCCCTGCCCGTCCCGGGCTGGCCCGTCCTCGGATCTCCCCCGTTCGCCCCCACTCACTCAGATATCCTTGAGGTTCTATTCCTTCTGGAGTTCGTATTTTCTCCTTCCGCTCTCTCAGATGAACATAATATCCTTCTCAGTTCGAAA
>NC_043709.1:96836541-96840138 GCF_006229205.1 Suricata suricatta
CCCCCCCCCCCCCCCCCCCCCCCCCCGCCAACTAATATTTGATAAAGCAGAAAAAAATTTAATGGAAAAGGATGATCTTTTCAGCAAATGGTGTTGTGAAAATTGGACAGCAACAAGCAGAAGAAAGAACCTGGATCACTTTTATACATCACACACAAAAATAAATGCAAAATGGATGAAACCATCCAAATCTTATGGAAGAAAAAAGGCAACAACCTCTTTGACCTTGGCTGCAACAACTCTTACTAGATATGTCTCCAGAGGCCAGGGAAACAAAAGCAAACATGAACTGTTGGGAGCTCATCAAGATTAAAAGCTTCTGTGCAGTGAAGGAAACAATTAGCAAAACTAAAAGGTAACTGACAGAATGGGAGAAGATATTTGCAAATGACATGTCTGATAAAGGGTTAATCTCCAAAATTTATAAAGAACTTACCAAACTCAACACCCAAAAAACAAGTTGAATTACAGTGAAGAAATGGGCAGAAGATATGAATAGACATTTTCCAAAGAAGACATTAAGATGGCAAACAGACACATGAAAAGATGCTCAACTTTGTGCATCATCAGAGAAATACAAATTAAAACCACAATGAGATACCACCTCACACCAGTCAGAATGGCTAAAATTAACAACTCAGGCAACAGCATGTTGGCAAGGATGCAGAAAATGGGGAACACTTTTACACTGCTGCAGCTGCAGCCACTCTGGAAAACAGTATAAAGGATCCTCAAAAAATTAAAAATAGAACTACTCTATGAACCAGAAATACACTACTAGGTATTTATCCCAAAGTTTAAAAAATGCTGATTTGAAGGGGCACATGTACCCCAACATTTATAGCTATCAACAATAGCCAAGTTATGGAAAGGGCCCAAATGTCCATTCATGGGTGAATAGATAAAGAAGATGTAGTATATATGTACAATGGAATATTATTCAGCATTCCAGAAGAATAAATTTTGCCATTTGCAACAATGTGGATGGAGCTAGAGTGTATTGTGCTAAGCTAACTAAGTTAGTCAGAGAAAGACAAATAGTGTATGGTTTCACTCATATGTGGAATTTAAGAAGCAAAACAGATGAACACAGGGGAAGGGAAGGCTTTACTTCCTTTTTAAGGCTGAATTCCATTGTGTGTATATATCACATTTTCTTTAGCCACTCATCCATCGATGAACACCTGGGTTGTTTCCATATATCAACTATTGTGAATAATGCCACTATGAACATGGGGTGGAGATATCTCTAAGATCCCGGTTTCAATTCTTTTGGATACATACGCAGAAGTGGGATTGCAGGGGCACATGGTAGTTTTATTTCTAGCGTTTTTAGGAACGTCCATATTTTTTTCATAATGGCTGTATCAATTTACATCCCCACCAATAGTGCACAACTTTTCTTCTTAATAGCTATTCTAATGTGTGCAAGAAGCTGGAGGGATAAAGTTTAAGAAACATCTCTGCAAAGTAGGAATTAGCCCTTGCCCAGAACACTTCTATGTGCAGTGTCATCTCCCACCATGAAGTTGTAGTCACTTGAGTCTGTGGAGTCCAAGAGGTGGAGTGTGTGACTGGCCATGCAAGAAAGGAGCATGCTGCCTGGCTCAGTTGGTAAAGCATGAGACTCCTGGTCTTGAGGTTGTGAATTTGAGCCCCATACTGGGTGTAGAGAGAAGGAAGGAAGGAAGGAAGGAAGGAAGGAAGGAAGGAAGGGAGGAAGGAAGGAAGGAAGGAAGGAAGGAAGGAAGGAAGGAAGGGAAAGAAAGAAGGAAAGAAAGAAAAAGAAAGAAGGGAGGGAGGAAGGAGGAAGAAAAGCAAGTTACTGTTGGATTTGTGTGCGTCTATTTATTAAATAATCTTGTACCATTTGATGAAAGCAGAATATTATTACAAATAGTGGAAACTATTGAGAACTTACTCTGTCCTGAAGACTCTTCAAAACACTATGTATGGTGACAGGCACTGTCACTTTTCATTCCTAGCTCTTCTTTTGTTAGCACAATGGGCCTTCTGAGATAGACGCTAAAAACGCCAGATATTTTCATCCACAGCCTCCCTTGTACGTATGAGTAGTCATGTGACACTGTATCATAAGAATCAACACTGGGGCATCTGGGTGGCTCAGTCGGTGGAGTGTCCAATTTTGGGTCAGGTCATGATTTCATGGTTTGTGAGTTCAAGCCCCACATTGGGGCTGTCAGCACAGAGCCCACTTCTCTCCCCCCTCTCTCTGTCCTTCTCTGGCTTTTGGTCTTTCTCTCTCTCTCTCTCTCTCTCTTTCTCTCCCTTTCTCTGTCTCTGTCTCTCTCTCTCTCAAAAAAAGGATTAGTACTTACATACACCTTCTATGTGTCTGACACTGCTCTAAGATCTTTACACGTGTTATGCAATCTAATCCTCTTGACAACTTTCAGTGTGAATACTATTATTTCAGATTTACAGGTGAAAAACAAAGACTTGGAGAAGGTAAGGAACTTGCACCATTAGTGGAAGAGTCAGGCCTCGGCCTTAGATAGTATAACTGTAGTCTCTGCTCTTAGCTGGCACAATACTGTCACTCAGGAAGAAGACAAAGGGAGAAGACGTGCTGGTGGACATTCTGGACAAGTGATTTCCCCTTTCCCCAAACAGAGAGGAGAGGGCTGCTGTCCTCCATGCTTCCTGGTTTTGAGGACAGAAATGTTGAGGGTATGGCACTTGGAGTGGCCACACCATCTTGCAGTGGAAGTCAGAATGGAATGATGTGAAGCGTTTCGACATCAACAAGTCACTCAGCGACCCTTAGATGATCTCAGGCTGAATTTGTTATGTGGGATAAATTTTCTTAGAGCAATGATTTTTTTAAATGTTTATTTGGTTTGTTTTTTGAGAGAGAGAGAGAGAGAGAGAGAGAGAGAGAGAGAGAGAGAGAGAGAAAGGGGCAGAGAGAGGGGAAAGAGAGAATCTCAAGCAGGCTCCACACTTGTCAGAATGGTCCCATGGATGGTGAGACCATGACCTGAGCTGAAATCAAGAGTTGGATGCTTAACTGACTGAGTCCCCCAGGTGCCCTAGATGTTCTGTTTCTAACAGCTAAAATGAGGCAACAGATACTTGTATATTATTTAATTCTCAGCTCAACTTTGTAAAAGATATATTTTTTATTCCCCTCCCCTCCCCAAATAAGGGTACTGAGGTTGAAAGAGTAAAAATTAATTTACTTAATTTACACAGCTGGTGTAAGCCAAGATTCAAGGGACAGCAGTCTTTTTTATTTATTTATTTTTTATTTTTTTAAATAGTTTACTGTCAAATTGGTTTCCATATAACACCCAGTGCTTCTCCCCACAAGTGCCCCCCACCATGACCATCATCCCCTCCCTCCCCTCCCTCCCCCTCTCCCTTCAGTCCATGGTTCGTTTTCAGTATTTAGTAGTCTCCCTTGATCTGTGTCCCTCACTCTCCCCCGCTCTCTTTCCCTTTCCTCTCCCCATGGTCCCCTGCCAGGTCTCTCCTGTTAGACCTATGAATACAAACATATGGTATCTATCCTTCTCTGCCTGACTTATTTCGTTTAGCATGACACCCTCGAGGTCCATCCACTTTGCTACAAAT
>NC_043709.1:96840238-96846796 GCF_006229205.1 Suricata suricatta
ATTTTTTTTACTATGGGGCCTCACTCTCGAGGGTTTTCTCAATGTATCTGAACATTCCTTCTGTATCTTTGGAAAACTATTTTTCCTGTATCCCACCATTCCATGTTGGAGTTTCCTGAATGCTCATCATTACCCATGCTCTCATGGTAAATGATCTCTTTGATTTTCATGTCTTTAATTGCCATCTAAACATTTCCAAACTTACATTTCTGGTGTAGTTGGCTCTACAATTCTTAGTTGCATGTATACTGTTTTCTCATTGCTTCCTCTTAGATGTTTCAAGGAGACTTCTGTCACAGGCCCAGTTCTATCTCACTGTCTCTCTTTCCAGTCTGTCCTTCCTCCAGTATTCCTTACCATAGTTCATGACAAACTTATGGTGGTTCGATCCATCGTCTTGAATTCTCTCATCCCTAATCATCAACCATCAAAGTTTATCTTTTAGACTTTGCCCATAGCTGCTTGTTTTATCCTTCCTCTATTCTTGGGTCTCAAGTAGACACAGTCAAATCAATGATAATCTTTGGACTCTGGCACTTTGTCATTATTGGTCCATGAGTATACCTTACTTATTTATTTAGTCAGTGAGTCATTTATTTATAAGAATAATTAATCAAAGATGAACCACCACTACATCCCATCATCTACACCATACATCATTTCTTACTGAACACTGTAAGAGTCTCTTACACCTACTTTTGCCCTTTTGCAAACTCTTTATAACATAGCCAGAGTAATTGTTGAAAACAGAAATCTGATTATATTACTCCTCTGTTTGCAACCACTCAGGACCTTCTCTATGCCCTTAATGAAAAATTCTTAACATGGTCTTAAGTGCTCTATGAGATCTGTTTCTGCTCTGCCTCTGAATTCATCAAATGCCAATCTTATCCTGTTTCTAGTTTGCAGCTATACTGGATTTTTATCTCCTTCAGTCCACCAAATCTGTTTCTTATCTCTTGAACTTTAAACATGCTTTTTTTTCTACCTGGAAAATCTTCTACTTTTCCATTGTAGCTGTATAATTCATCCTTCAGAGTTCAACTTAAAGGACACATTTCTTCGATGTCATACAAATCCTTTAGAATTGTTTGCAGGATGTTAATTCCCCTTGCTATGCCCCTGCCATGTGTATTATATAGAACACTTTATTAGATAATATTTATGTCTGTCATTCCTCCGAAATTGTATGCTCAATGAGATTAGAAGCCTTGAATGAATTAATTTCCAATGTAGTCCAAGAAACAGAGTACTTGATACAAATAACATATACATATATTTGTTTATTAAATGCAAAAATGTAAAATATGGAGTAGACACCATATTGTATTAAGTCAGATGAAAGAAAAGCAAGTTGTGAGTATAAGCTGCTTTTTTTTACAAATACATTTTAAAAGGGAAAATCTTGAGTTGCAAGTCTATGATGAAGAATACTGGGAAACAAATAATCAAACGCTGAGCATGTTGAATACAACATGAAATCTAAGCTGCCAAGGCTAAAATCAGAGTCCAGATTTAGAGCAAAAAGCTTATATTATGACAGATGTGCAGAAAGAGCAAGAAAAGATTAAAAACAAGGAGAAAGGTCAGTGTGGGATTATCCACAACATGTAGTTCAATAGTTATTGTGTATATACTGTACGGTTGTATTTGAGTAGCTGAAAGAACAAAATAAAGGCTAAGAAAATGATAATTTTCTGGGGCTCTAAATGTGTAAGGCCATTTACAATGTTGCTTTGCAGATAAAAACAATTTAGACTCAATATGGGAGTGATATAAGCCAGTTAAACTGTGAGGAGTAAAGAGAAAGATATCCAATCTCCGGCTGGTAGTAAAACAGTATGAGGACAATATCTTGATTCTGCCTCCTATATATTGGTTGAAAAGCAAGACCCCTCACCTTGAAGCACTCATCGGTTTGGAGGAGGTAATCAAGTTAGTAAGTGAAGCAAAAATAAAGCATATTGGTACATGACAAAGACGGTCACAAGGCAGGGGTGAAGCAGAAGTCCATTTACAAGAATTGGGGGGAAAATCAGAGTATGGTGGAATCAGTCAGCTATTAGTCATAAGCAGCCTGCAATGAACTATTCATATGCACCATGCACACTTCAGATGTTCAATGTAAATGATGAGTTTGCAAATATGTAGCTTAAATTTGTGCTCAGTATGCTAGAATATAAAGAGAAAATAATCTGAGAACAAGGGCAATATTGAGTGAGGGCCAAGAGCATAAAGGATTTGGAAGACATCACCCTCTGGGTTTTGAGGGGAAAGAAAATCAGATACCGGTGATGAAGAACTAGCCAGAAAGGCTAAAAATGATAAGAATTGAAAAATCTGAAAACAAGGGAGTTTTGGTACTCTATCACAAGGGATAATAATAATAATGTAGATGACTATTCTCCATGAACTGCAACGGAAGACTAGACAAAGTGACCGCTTATTCAGTGACTGGTAGAATCGAAAGAAAGGAAAAGTTGAACTTGAACTTTCTCAGTGCTATCTTAGGCAAATTAGGAAGAGAATACAGATAATTCTCTATGGTTGAGTGATGGAAGACTAAGAAAAAAAGCATATGTTTGTCCCTGATTTGTGTAATAATACAACAAACCTGCTATTTATATTGTAGAGATTTTAAACAGCAATAAAGCTCTTTAAATTGTAAAACACTAGGTGATTCTGACATGGTTAATGACTTCATTTCAGAAAGGATACAATGAGATTATGGACACAGTGACTTTACTAACAAGCTAACAAGCCAAATCTGTTCCAAAACTCTGAAGAGGTTCCAAAATCTGGCACTACCCTACTTCTCTATTTCTCTTCCTTCTTTCATCTGCCATGCACGGGCCCATATAAAAATGTGACAGATTTCCTACCAAATTATGTTCTAACTTCCAGGTCCAGCTAAATTTTTTTATTTTACATATTCAGTTTCTCCAAACCTGACTCTTACTGGACTGTTTGCCTTGCACCATGAGGTGTTGTAAACCTGAAAGATGAAGCTGACTTCTCCCTTTCTTTTATCTTCCACTAATAATTACTCACTGAAAAATTTCTAAACAGTTTTATTGAGGCATAAGATACAGTAAGCTGCACATACTAAAGTGTTCAAGTTTTAAATTTGATATAGGTATATACCCATGAAGCCATCAACACAGTCAGACAATGAACATACCACTTTCCCAAAAAAGTTTCGTCATAATTACCTCCTGCTGTAATCGCTCCTTACCATTCTTCCTGATCTCTCCCTAAGCAAGCATTGTTTCCAGTCACAACAGATTGGTTCTCATTTTCTGGAATTCTATATAAATAGAATCACAAAGTATGATTCATTCCTATTGTAGCATGTATCAAGAATTTATTCCTTTTTAAATTTTTAAGTGTATTTATTTTTGAAGGAGAGAGATACAGAGAGTGAGAAGAGAGGGGCAGAGAGAAAGAGGGAGACAGAATCTGAAGCAGGTTCCAGGCTCTGAGCTATCAGCACAGAGCCTGACGCGGGGCTCAAACTCACAAACTGCAAGGTCACAACCTGAGCTAAAGTCAGATGCTTAACCAACTGAGCCACCAGGCGCCCCAATAGTTTATTTCTTTTTAATGTTGCGTAGTATTCCACTTCTTGTTTGCCCATTCACCAACTGAAAGATTTTTGGTTTGTTTCTAGTTTTTGTCAATTACAAATAAAACTGGCATAAATATTCATGTAAAAGTCATTAAATGGGCATATGCTGCCAATTCTCTTAGGTAAACTTAAAGTTTGTTTAATATTTTAAAACATGGTCAAACTGTTCTTAAAAGTGGTTACATTATTTAAATTCCCATAAAACTATATGAAAGTTCCAGTTCCTCAACATTCTTGACAACATTTGGTGTAGTGTCTGTACAAAATTATTGTATTTTTTAAAGTTTATTTATTTTGAGAGAGAGAGAGAGAGAGAAAGAGAGAGAGAGAGAGAGAGCACGAGTGAGCAGCCAGGGGAGGAGCAGAGAGAGAGAGGGACAGAGAATCTCAAGCAGGCTCCAGACTGTCAGTGTGGTGCCCAATGTGGGGCTCTATCTCACAAATCCTAATAGCATGACCTGAGCTGAAATCAAGAGTCAGATTCTTAACTGACTGAGCACCCAGATGCCCCAGTATTGTGTTTTTAACTTCTGATTCTACTTATTGTTTCTATGCAGAACTGTTAACCATGTGTCTTGAAACCTTGCTATAATTTTCTTGTATTTTTCACTGGGTGTCATATAGAAACCAATTTCACAATAAACTATTAACAAAAATAAATCCAGACTACAGATTTTAAATGCATTGTTAAAAGAAAATAGTCTTAAAGCAAAGAGTTTTAGATTGCTGGATCTAGCTGTAAAATCATTATTACATTATTTAAGAATTAAAAATAAAACTACCATAGAGCTCTTTAATGGACACAGTTTAGTTTATAGTTCACATTTGTCTAGTTAAAAAACATGTTACCTCTCTGAATATTTTTTCTGACAAGTGAATTATGTGACAAAGAAGTTATGAACAACTTTCAAATGCTTCGGTATATCTGACAGTCATTACTAGTTTCATACCATATACATCATTTTATCTCTATGTTTTAATACAAAATTAAATATATTTAAGTACCAAAAAAAAATAAGTCTGGTTCTTTTCTTATAATTGAGTTTTGAGAAGTCTTAAAAAAATTTTTTTTAATTTTATTTTGGGACAGAACAAGAGGGAGAGACAGAATAAGCAGGAGCCGGGAAGGGGCAGAGAGAGAGGGAGAGAGAGAGAACCCCAAGCAGCAGCACGCTGTCAGCACAGAGCCCACCACGGGGCCTTACCTCACAAGCCACGGGATCAGGACCTGAGCCAAAACCAAGAGTCAGACGCTTCACGGACTGAGCCACCCAGGCACCCTAGAATCCTTTATCGATTTTGAATATAAGTCACTTGTCGAGTACATGATTTGCAAGTATTTGCTCCAAGTCTATGGCTTGTCTTTCATTTTTTTGTGATTTTGAAGAGCAGAGCTTTTTAATTGTGATGATATCCAGTTTATCAAATTATTGTTTTGTAACACATGCTTTGTGGGACCTAAGGTCACAGAGATTTTCCCCTGTTTTTCTTTAAAAGTTTTGTAGTTTTAGGTTTTCAATTTATGTCTCTGATCCATTTTGAGTTAATTTTCATATTATATGACGTAAGGATAGAAATTCATCTTACTGCATATTGATAGCCAATTATTACAGTATCATTGGTTGAAAATATCATATCCTTTGTCAAAAATCAGTTATTTGTATATGTGTTGATCATACTAATACAACACTCCCTTTGTTATGGTAGCTTCATGAAAAAATCTTGAAATACTAAACTTACAGCTTGTTCATCATTTCCAAATTTGTTTTGGTTATTCTACATCTTTTGCATTTTCAAATAAATCTTAAAATCCATTTGCCAATTTCTATCCTTGATTTGGTTGGAGTATTGATTTTGTTTAAATTTCATTTAGAAATCAATTTGGAGAGCATTGACATTTTATTTTTTATTTTATCTATATTTTATATTTTATTGTCAAGTTGGTTTCCATATAACACCCAGTGTTCTTCCCCACAAGTGCCCTCCTCCATGACCATTACCCCCATTCCCTTTCCCTCTCCCCCTTGAGCCTTCAGTTTGATTTCAGTATTCAAGAGTCTCTCATGATTTGCCTTCCTCCCTCTCAACTCTTTTTCCTCCTTCCCTTCTCCATAGTCCTCAGTTAAGTTTCTCCTGTTAAACCTATGAGTGAAAACATATGGTATCTGTCCTTCTCTGCCTGACATTTCGCTTAGCATGACAACCTCGAGGTCCATCCATTTTGCTACGAATGGCCAGATTTCATTCTTTCTCATTGCCATGTAGTCCATTGTATATATAAACCACATCTTCTTGATCCATTCATCAGGTGATGGACATTTAGGCTCTTTCCATAATTTGGTTATCGTTGAAAGTGCCGCTATGAACATTGGGGTACATGTGCCTCTATGCATCAGTACTTCTGTATCCCTTGGGTAAATCCCCAGCAGTGCATTTGCTGGGTAATAAGGGAGTTCTAATGATAGTTTTTTTGAAGAACCTCCACACTGTTTTCCAGAGTGGCTGTATCAGTTTACATTCCCACCAACAGTGTAGGAGGGTGCCCATTTCTCCACATTTCCGCCAGCATCTATAGTCTCTTGATTTGTTCATTTTAGCCACTCTGACCGGTGTGAGGTGGTATCTCAGTGTGGCTTTGATTTGTATTTCCCTGATGATGAGTGACGCTGAGCATCGTTTCATGTGCCTGTAGGCCATCTGGATGTCCTCTTTGGAGAAGTGTCTGTTGATGTCTTTGCCCATTTCTTCACTGGGTTATTTGTATTTTGGGTGTGGAGTTTGGTGAGTTCCTTGTAGATTTTGGATACTAGCCCTTTATCTGATATGTCATTTGCAACTATCTTTTCCCATTCTGTCAATTGCCTATTAGTTTTTGTTTGTTTGTTTCCTTTGCAGTGCAGAAGCTTTTTATCTTGATGAGGTCCCAATAG
>NC_043709.1:96846896-96848525 GCF_006229205.1 Suricata suricatta
GAGAGTTGGGGAGAGAGAGGGACACAAATCATGAGAGACTATTGAATACTGAAAATGAAGCGAGGACTGAAGGAAGAGGGGGAGGGAGGGAAGGGGGTGATGGTCATGGAGGGGGGCACTTGTGGGGAGAAGCACTGGGTGCTATATGGAAACCAATTTGACAATAAACTACTATAAATTTAGAAAAAGAGAGAAAAAGCAAATAAAAAATCTGTGCAACTATTTTTCTAAATCAAAAATAGTAAATAGGCCAAAGACTCTAAAATACAATGCTTCTTACAGACTGAGAAGTAAGATTTATAGTGTTGTGAAATGAACTATAAACCTCAAATATGCATGCATGTTTCAAAAGTGTCTTTTCAGGATACAAGTAACTTGAATGGTCCTCTAGTATTGTGGCAAATAACAGAACTCACACTTCCCCTCCATTTCCAGTTCGACCTAGCAAATCAAGAATTCAAACTCATGTTCATGGCGATTCCATTTTTTTCTCAGCAAAGGGAACAGGTTAAATCTGTAAGCCCTTGGGGCTCCTGGGTGGCCCAATAGGTTAAGCGTCTGACTTTGGCTCAGATCATGATCTCACAGTCTGTGAGTTCAAGCCTGGCTTTAGCCTCTATACTGACACCTCAGAGTCTGGAGCCTGCTTCAGATTCTGTGTCTCCTTCTCTCTCTGTTCTCCCCAGCTCACTCTCTGTCTCTCTCTCAAAATAAAATAAAGACATCTCTGTCTCTCTCTCTCTCTCAAAATAAAATAAAGACATTAAAAAAATTTTTTTTAATCTGTAACCCCTTTCTTCAGTTTACATGGACCTATTGGTGCTTTACACATTCTACAATGT
This sequence comes from Suricata suricatta, assembly GCF_006229205.1. Lineage (NCBI taxonomy): Eukaryota > Metazoa > Chordata > Mammalia > Carnivora > Herpestidae > Suricata > Suricata suricatta. The sequence continues at coordinate 96,847,739 of NC_043709.1, forward strand.
GATAGGGGACCCAAATCAGCACAACTAGGTAGGGCCTTTCATCTATTCCAGGTTCTTCTTCTTTTTTTTTTTTTGTCACTTTTCTGATGATAAGTTAAAAATTATCTGCCATGTCTTAATTTCTAAGACCACTCAAGTTGAACTTTTTGATGTTCCTTCAATATTATTTTACTTCCTGAAACCACTAACTCTTGAGTCTCCTTCTAGCCACACTGTGTCTGTTACTGGAAATTGAAGTGACCAAGATCTGGTCATCAATAACATTTCTTTGGAATACTTTCACAGGGCCTAGAAGCTATTTATGCAGTGGTCTGGTTTAAAAGAAAAAAAAACTGGGATGGAAAGAATGGGAAGTAGACTTTTCTTGGTAGAATTGCAGTGTAATTATTTCTGGAATTAGTAATAGTGATGAATTGTTACACAATGATAGGGAAGTTCTGAATGGGTGACCTAGAGAGACATTGAGGCTGGATTTTTCTCTGCTCCTGTTGTTCATTTTGTGTATCTCCCCTGGTTGGTGATCACTGCTGGAAGAAAATGACACAACTAAGCAGATAGGAATAATTTTAAATAATCATCTCCATCCTCATCTGAGCCTTCTGTTTTGTCATGCACTCTACCACAATCTCTGCTATGTCACTTATTCATATTTCACACACAAAAATAAAAATTACTTCATGGAAACTCTCCATCAATTCAATATTGACCTCTACATCACAAATCCAAAAAACTCTTTTTAGTCCTCAGATCATTTGACATAGTGACTATTCTCTCTTTTTGTTCCTAA
>NC_043709.1:96848625-96865682 GCF_006229205.1 Suricata suricatta
TATATATATATACATACATACACACTACATCTTGATCCATTCATCAGGTGATGGACATTTAGGCTCTTTCCATGATTTGGCTATTGTTGACAATGCTGCTATGAACATTGGGGTACATGTGCTCCTATGCTTCTCTTATTTGACTCCTTTCAAAGGTTGTCCAATCAAACATGACTTACCTTCTAGTCACTCTCTTATCAAACATTTTCTACAGCTTACTTTGTGTTTATGTAAAAATGAATGTCAACAGTTTATACTGGAATCACTTCAAGATATTGATGACTTCTTCTTTGAGTGAGAAAATATTTATATTATTCAACTATCTGGACTAAATAATTTTTGAAATGTGTGTCAAATTTTATCTTTTCATATATGAGGCTAAAATATGTACAAAGCAATTTTACCTGGGGGAAAAATTTATGTGAATCGGGAAAGATTAGTGGGGGAAATGTAATGAGCTGATTCTGAGATAAAAATACAAATATTATGTCACAGAGTAATAACATATGAATTCATTAGTATCTGTTAGTAATCTAACAGAAATTTTTTTTACCATAAAGCAGCTAATAGCATGTAAAAAATCAGAGAAGGTAAAGAAAAACACAGTTCTAAAAAAGACAAGATTTTGGAATAAAATACAAAGAAAGGTAGGACTGTGTTATTGAGGTCTGTAAAGAAGATTGCAGGGGATAGGCAATATCAATAGACATGTAGAATATGAACCCCAGAACAAAATTATCAAAAACAAAATTTAGGTTTACAAAACTGGTCACAGGATAGAGTTAAAAGCCAATCATATATCAGCATTTTTTTTAGTCTGATAAATAATATTAAGCACTGAACAAAAATATGTTTACTAAATAAATGGTTAGAAGAATATATTTTGGTTTCAAAGTATTTTGTTAAAAACATTTATGATACATTAGTGCCCGGATGGTTCAGTTGGTTAAGCATCCAACTATTTATCTCGGCTCAGGTCATGATCTCACAGTCTGTGAGTTCAAGCCCCGTGTCAGGCTCTGTGCTGACAGCTCAAAGCCTAGAGCCTGCCTCCAGTTCTGGGTTTCCCTCTCTCTCTGCCCCTCTCCTGCACATGCCCTGTCTGTCTCTCACTTAAAAATAAATAAAAGTTTTTTTAATTTTTAAAAATTAAAAAAACCTTTAGATCTCATTCTGAAATAATGTCTGAGATAATGGAGAAAATTTTCACTTCATGGATCTGTTAGTACATTCATTCTGTAACTTAATGAATGCAACTCCATCTATGCCAATAGCTGTGATAAGTGCAAGGAATAAAGCAAACACGATCCCTATCCTCAAAGAATTTACAGTCTAATTTAGAGCTTAGCCAATTTCAATGTCATAAGATTAATATACAAAATCATATGAGAGCATTTCTTAAAAAAGGAAACTCTATTGACTCTGCTGTTGGTACTTTACAAAACAAATTCTGGTTCAATAATGAGAGATAACCTTATTTTAAATAATTATATGAATAAAAAAGCAATTAAATGAAAGAAAACTAGAAAATATTTAAACAGAATATTATTACACAAGAAGTTGCCCCCGAAGACCATCCCAAATGGTAGAGTTCCCTGCATTTCCCAAAGTGCCTTTTGAGCCAGAGGTTTTGACTTTTCAGCTGCATTTTCTCATGGCCAAACTTGCACACAATAATAAATTAATTTTCAACGCAGGCACCTATGATTTAAGGCTAAAATGAAAAAAAAAAGGATATAAAAGTAAGTTAAAATTAGGTCCAGTAAATAGTGAAGGGGTAGGAATGACTCAAAGTGGGGGGGGGCGCGGGGAATAGTCCAATCAAATAAGAGAAATGGCTTAGGACATAGGACAGAGCAAGTGTTCATTTGAATATTAAAAACAGAAACTTAGAATATGAGGCGGAGTGGAAATCAGTTGTAGCCATTAGGCAAGATTGCAGGACTGAGGGCATTTCCCTTGGTTCATCAAAATATGCTGATGCTACACGTATGCAAGAAAGCAGGATTGCCCATGTGAGTGGGTTACAAATTAAGATTTCCAGAAGAGAAAACAGGCATCGGTGATGTCTTTTTCACTTCCTGCCAAATGATAAGGTCTGGAAGATGGGTATAAAAATCAGAAAGAATTGGGCCTTTTATTTTAAAATTAAGAAAAAATCACTTTAAAAATCAGGTCTTGTACATGAGGAAGTAAAACAATTCCAGCGACAAAGAGGAATTGTAAATACTGAATTCTGGCAAGTCAAGGGCAAAGAGAAGGAAACTAAACCAATCTTGTGTACTAACAATTGCAGATGACCCACCCTTATTTTTTTAATTTTTTAAAGTTTATTTATTTATTTTGAAAGAGAGAGAAATAGAGCATTAGCACAGAAGGGGCAAAAAGAGTGAGGAAGAGAGAATCCCAAGCTCCGTACTGTCAGCATGGAGTCTGATTCTGGACTCGAACTCAAAACCATGAGATCATGACCTGATCCAAATCAAGAGTCAGAAGGTTAACTGACTGAGCCACCCAGGTATCCCGATGACTCATTCTTTACTCAGGTAAAGTATGGTCCCCTTACACGCAGTTGCCTCCTCTAATCTCACCAACTACCTTGTGAAACAATAATTTCTTCACCTTGCAGGTAAGAATACCAAAGCTTGTCAGTTAAATGGCTTACCAACATTGGTTATTATGTAGAAGAATAAGAATTGAAATTGACATTTTTGACTCCATGCCCATTTTCCTTTCCATTTAAACAGGTCCTCCTCAGAGTTAAAACGCTTTTTGAACTCTCTCTAAGATTCGCAAATCCATTAAAACAAGGGAAAAGCAAATCGCACAAAAACGATTTTCCGTCAAGATGAACCCCATCTTAGAGACTAGAATCTTTCATGTAGATGGAAGGAGGTTGAAAAAAGAGAAAATCTCCATTTTAAGCAAAACTTAAATCCTTAGGAGAGGGCCAGTTCAAATGGGAAAATTATAGCTTGGTGGGGTTCTGAGGTATTTGTATTTTTTCTTACTGTTAGTGCTCTTGATATAAGGATGTTGTCACTTATTTGTGAGAAAACAAATCTTTCCTCTTATTATCTCTAGGGAAAAAAAAGAGTAATAAGTTAGGTCAGAACCAAACTTAGTTTTCCTACTGAATTCCAAAAGTGGTATGTGTGAATTCTCCATCCATCCTTGTACAATTGCCTTATATTTTGTCAGCAGAGCGATGAATATTTTCATAACTGGATTCTCTAGGAGTGTAACATTCTTCCCTTTTTGAAAACAGCTGTTTGCAAAAACCAGGAACATCACATCCAGTTATTTGCTGAAAACCTCAGCCTTTTATTCCATAATAAGAATTGGGTACAAAATGTACACAGGACAGGCTTTCCCCACCCCCACGTGTTTACTATTGAATCATTAAGTCCAAGAACTTCAACATTCCACTCATAGACACAGATTTTTAGGAAGCAAGTGGACAAGTAAGCAAATATAAATATTCAAAGTTATTTAGCATAGCAAAAATTTTGAAATTAGTGTGTGTCCAGTAAGAGGAGAAAGGTGTCAGCAAAATTTAAAATATCCATTTGATGGACTACTATGCAGCTGTTAAAAATAATAATGGCATGTTTTATGTATGGATTCACAAAATTCATGCTATTTTATCAGCAAGAAAACCAGAACATGGAATATTACAGTATGATTACATTTTATAAATGTCTGCAAATATTTGTATACATATATCTATGCATATGCTAAAAGGTCTGAAGTAATCAGACAAAAATTAAATTGTACTTTTTTATGACTGACATGCCATATAGTTTATTTGTATATTAAAAGTAAAGAAGGATCTTAAAATTTTTTTAATGTTTCATTTATTTTTGAGAGACAGAGACAGCAAGAGCAGGGGAGGGTCAGAGAGAGAGAGAGGGAGAAGCAGAATCTGAAGCAGACTCCAGGCTCTGAGCTGTCAGCACAGAGCCCAACATAAAGCTCAAACTCACGAGCTATGAGATCATGACCTGAGCCAAAGTCAGATGCTTACCTGACTTAGTCACCCAGGTGCCCCTAAAGGAGTATCTTTTAAAAATAGTGTGTGTCTCCCTAATTTTTTTATATCTTCAATCACTTGCTTAAAAAATACTTACTGATCACCAGTAGATGCTAATCTCTGGGGTAGTTGGTATGAATTCACAGATGAACAAGGCACCATAAACAAGAAAATCAATGCCTACAACAGAGTTGGGTATAGGTTTGGATGGCAGTGTATATGCATACGTTAAGAGCATGGACAAATGTCTCAACATCAGTGGGGCCCAGAAAGCTCTGTCTTCTTCTAAATCTGAAACTGCATCAATAGTAGTCATGCAGACAGGGGAGGAAATATTCCAGCCATAGATATAAGTAGTACAAAGGCTTTGAGGCATGTGAAAATATGACATCCTTGGGAATTTGGAAGTTGTATGAATAAAGTGTAAGTTATCTTAAGATGTGGAAGGATTTACATTTGGAAGTTAGGAAATAAAGGAAAAGCGAGGCATCTTGACTGTATGGAAGGCGAGAATGTAATGAAAGAGTTTAGTCAGGGAGTCTATGACCATACCACGCTGAACATACCCTACTTGTCTGATCTCAGAAGGTAAGCAGGGTCAGGCCTGGTTAGTACTTGGATGGGAGTTTAGTCAGGGAAATATGTTTATATTTGAAAGATAGAAAGATAACTCAGAAAGGGAATGATGCACAACATGGAAAACAGAATGTGTATCTCAAGTGGACACAAAATCTGCACACATCTAAAGACAACTTTTTAAAAATACTCAAATATCTATAATGTGAGCTTTTACCTTGTGATCATGCAAGGGATTTAGTCCCTGTGCCTAAAATTTCTAAAAACTTTTCAGTGGACGTTTACAGGTTTCGATTACTTCTCAAATTACCTCTCGAACTTTCTTTAGGATCACCTCTGTTCTTTTGCTGTGTTTCTTCCTAATATTTCTGCTAATCATTCTTAAGATGTAAAGAAGCCAAGGGGGAAACAAAATAGAAATTTAAAATTGAATATCGGGCACCTGGGCAGCTCAGTAGGTTAAGCGTCCGACCCTTGATTTCAGCTCAGGTCATGATCTCACAGTTGATGGGTTCAAGCCCCACGTCACCTGCTTGGAATTCTCTCTCTCTCCTTTTTCTCTTCCCTCTGCCCCCCCCTTTCTTTCTCTCTCAAAATTAATAAACATTTTAAAATAAAATAAAATATCAGATAGCTCTGTCCTTGGGTCCATTACCTCTGCCCAGTCATAGGGATTCCCTGTGCTGTGTTTCTCAAACTTGTTTCTATTAGATCAGAGGCCTCTCTCTTTTTTTTTAATTTTAATGTATTTATTTAATAAATAAAAAATTTCTTTTTGAGAGAGAGAGAGAGACAGCATGAGCAGGGGAGGGTCAGAGAGAAAGAGGGAGACACAGAATTTGAAGACAGGCTTCAGGCTCTGAGCTGTCAGCACAGAGTCTGACACTGGGCTCGAATCCACTAACCGCGAGATCATGACCTGAGCTGAAGCTGGATGCTCAACCGACTGAGCCGCTTAGGTACCCCAGCCTCTCCCTAATAGTACTACTTTACCAGGTTCCTGTGCTCCTAAGAGTAAAAAAAAAAAGAAAGATAATAATCTATAATCATTTCACCAAATAATAATCTTGACACCCACTGAAGGGAATTCTTTTATTTGCAGAGCTTTCCCTATGAGCTTTAGCTGAGTGTGTTTAGCTTTCATAATCAGAGGGCAATGGATATTTCTAAATAAATTAGCTCCTTAGATGACTTCTGCAATTCCTGGAATGTTGAAGTAACTATACACAGCTTTTAAAGGAGTAATTTTTACTGTATTTGCCACACCAGTAATTCAAGAAAAAAATACTAAGAGTGAGTTAAAGGGGGGGTGGGGTGCACATTGAGAGAAGACTAACAGATAGTGGAATAAAGAAAATAATCTTGGTTAATGGATGAGGGTGCTAATGGAGGGGTGTGGATGACTTCTAGCTTTTCTGCCAAGCAACTGGGCTTGAGGGATCTTCTACATCATTGCAATTACTAGTACAAGAGTTTAATTATATGTTTTAGAGCCCTATATGAGATTAAGATTATTCTGGGAAAGATAAGTCTCCAGAGGTCTAGTATTATAGAGAGAATACTTAAAAAAGAGAGCAAATTGTTCAGAGTACAGATAAAAAGAGAAGAATCTTTTAAATGTTTCAAGACCTGTCAATCAATTCCATTTAGAAATACACAAATACATGCTCAAACAGTAACCACCAAAGGTTGACACCTTTGAGAAAAAGGTAACATTAAAAAGTTGGTAAATGATAAATGGATCAAGAAGATGTGGTATATATATATATATATATATATATATATATACACACATATATACACATATATATGTATATATGTGTATATATGTGTATATATATATATATATATATACACAATGGAGTACTATATGGTAATGAGAAAGAATGAAGTCTGGCCATTTGTAGCAAAGTGGATGGACCTTGAGAGTGTCATGCTAAGTGAAATAAGTCAGGCAGAGGACAGATACCATATGTTTGCACTCATAGGTCTAATAGGCGAAACCTAACAGAGGACCATAGGGAGGGGGAGGGGGAAAGAGAGTTGGGAAGAGAGAGGGACACAAACCATGAGAGACTATTGAATACTGAAAACGAACCGAGGGGTGAAGGGGGAGGGAGACAGGAGAAGGGGGTGATGGTCATGGAGGGGGGCACTTGTGGGGGGAAGCACTGGGTGTTATATGGAAACCAATTTGACAATAAACTATTATTAAAAATTTTTGGTAAAAAAGGTAAAAATGTGATGGATATGTCATTTGCAGATATGTCAAATACAATATGACTTCATTCATATGTGAAATTTAAGAAACAAAACAAACAAGCAAAGGGGATAAAAGAGGAGAGAGAGGCAAACCAAGAAACAGACTCTGAACTATAGAGAACAAATAGTTACCAGAGAGGAGGTGTGTAGGGGAAGAGTGAAATAGGTGATGGGGATTAAGGAAAGTCCTTGCTATGAAGAGCACTGGGTGTTTTATGAACATGTGGAAAGACTCTATTGTATACCTGAAACTAATGTTACACTGTATGTTAACTAACTGGAATTGAAATAAAAACTTTTAAAAAAATGTGACAGAAAGCTTAAAGAGACTTGACTTCATATTGAACAAAACTAAATCCTTGTAATTATTCTGAGACAGCTTTTCTGATCAAGATAAATGGCATCCATTATGTTGACTACCAAATAAAAAAATTGATTTATATGCTGGAATTGTTAGAGAACCAGTATGAACAGCCACAGGACTGCTGTGTACATCTGAATGAAGTATTTCTTGAAGCTGGTAGTGATTCAGATTCAAACTCTGTTCTAATTCTTTGTGCATAGCCAACTCCATGAGGGAAATTAAAAGTGCAATCTGAATTAGGCATTAAGATATTTCACTGGAACTTTCCTAACTTAAGTATTATTAGACATTACAAGATGTACACAGGGAAAATTCCTGAGTTACCAATATGGATCCTAGGTTTTCACTGTCACATGAAAGCCAGGCATGTTGAGAGCAATACCACCAATTTTCAGTTCTTTTGGTCAAAAGTTTTGAGGTCATCATTGATTCCCCTCTTTCTCCCACACCACATATCCTATTCTTTGGAAAATCTGATTTGTAACATTTAAAAGTAGATCTACATCTGTTACAATCACCCTGGTCAGAGTAATCATTATCTCATGACTACTCTGCCTCAGCCACCTAACTCCCTCTACCCCTCCCAAGTACCTATTTCTCAATACACTAACTGGGGTAAATCTTTTAATTTTAAGTCAGATCATAACATTCTTTTATTCAAAAGTCTCCAAAAGCTCCCTATCTCATTCAGTAAAACCTGCACCACTTACAATGGTCCATAGAAGACAAACAAGCTCCCACTATCTCCACTGTCCTCACCTCTCTGAATTGACTATGACTCTCTTCCTATTCATTAATCTTTTCCCCTACTCGCCATCTTACTGTCCCCCAAGCACATCAAGCAGAGCCCCTCCTTGGGGCTACCGTACCATTGTGTTTGTCTAGACCATTAAATTCCCCTACCTTCTTCAACTCTCAACCAAGCTCCTTAGCAAGGGTTTCCTATAGTTATTTTAGTTTGTGTGTGTGTTTATTTATTTTTGAAAGAGAAAGAATGAGAGGGCATGAGCAGGAGAGCAGCTGAGAGCTAGACAGAGGCACAGAATTGAAAGCAGGCTCCAGGCTTTGAGCTGTCATCACAGAGCCCGACATGGGTTTTGAACCCACAGGCCATGAGACCATGACCTGAGCTGAAGTCAGACACTGAACCAACTGAGCCACCCAGGCGCCCCTAAGTAATTATTTTTTAAAATATAACCTTTGTCAGAATTTACTCAAAAGGAGATATATAAGATAGTAATGGTAGTGAATTAGACTGAGCTCACAGTAATTGTGTAGTCTTCTGTTGTAGTTAGTTTATGGAGAATGGCCATCTACACATGATTATCCTATGTGATAGAATACCAGGATGCCTTTGGTTTCAAATTCTTCAAATAGTATTTTTTAGCATTTCTGGAAAGTTCTTCATCCCTTATGTCTGGTTTTTTTCCCCCTTAAAACTCCAGAGTGCAATGTCTTCTGAATCTTTTATGCTTTTGGCTCTCACTCAATATTGCCCTTATTCTCAGATTATTGTTCTTTAATATTCTAGCATACTGAGCACAAATATAAGCTTCACATTTGCAAACTCATCATTTACATGGAACATATAAAATGTGCATGCTGGCATAATATGATACATGCTTGTTGCCTGTGAATAATTTATTGCAGACTGCTTATTGACTAATAGCTGACTTTGATTCCATCATACTCTGATTTTTCCCCCCAATTCTGGTACTTGGACTTCTTCTTTGTTCCTGCCTTGTGACAATCTTTGTAATGTACCAATTCCACTAATTTGTTTCATATGCTCTGCTTATGCTTCACTTATACTATCTTGATTACCTCTCCAAATCAACGAGAACTTTAAGACTAGAGGGGGCACCTGGATGGCTCAGTCAGTTAAGGATTTGACATTAGCTCGGGTCATGATCTCACGGTTCATAGGTTCGAGCTCCACCTTGGGCTCTGTGCTAACAGCTTGAAACCTAGAGCTTGTTTCAGATTCTGTGTCTCCCTCTCTCTGTGTCCCTCCCCTGCTCACACTCTGTCTTTCGTTGTCTCAAAAATAAATAAATATAAAAAAAAAAGACTAGGGGTCTTGCTTTCCAACTAATATGTAAAAGACAGAAGCATGATATTGTCTTCACACTGTTTCATACCAGGCAAAGACTGGATATTTTTCTTTTACTCCAACAATTGCCATAGCTAACTATCTGGTATCACAATTTTTTACACTGGCCTCTATTAGTCCCATATTGAGTTTAAATTATTTTTCTTAACCAAGTAACATTATAAATGGCCTTACATGTTTATGGTCTCCCTGAAAATTATTATTTGCTGACCTTTTATTTGCTCTTTAAGCTAACCAAACACAACCACACTCTATGTACACAACAGCTGGTGAATTATGTGTGATAGTTGATCCCACACTGACCCTCCTCCTTTTTCTTGATCTTGTTCCTTCTCCACTTCTCCTCTTTGCTCCAAATCTGGACTAATTTTATCCCTGGTAGTTTATTCGTGTTGCACTTGACATCTTTAGCTTTTGATATTTGAGCTTTTCAATGTTCTTCAGCCTAGGCTTGCAACTCCTGCTTCTCCCTTTTAAGAGTTCTTTGTGAGAAGGCAGTTCATACTCACCATTTTCTTTCCTTTCATCCCATTCATCCAACTGAACTCAACACAATATGCTTTCTACTCCATATTTTAGATTTTTCCTTTACTTGGCAATAACTTAGCTAGTAGTGTTTAGAAAGAACTAGAAAAAACACATATGGACACCATACCTCCTTGGTCTCAAGATACTAGAACTGCCTAGATCTATCCATTGCTTGTAAGTACATTTTCATTCCCACAAGTTATCAAGAAGGCATTAGAATAAAACAAAAGCTTTAAACAACATGACCAAGAGCAAATATTAATTTGCGTAAGTGTAACATAATCAGTCTCTTCTTTTTTTTTCTTAATAATGTTTCTGTTATTCGTCCTTTGCTCCTGCCTTGTGACAGTCTTTGTAGTGACGGTCTTTGACAGTGATGGGAGGTGAAATAAACTGAAAATTGGGAGATAAATTTTTTAACATAGATACTGATCAAATGATTTTACTTATAAAAATGTTTGTCCAAGACAAACAAGAAGAAGGATCCATATTGACAAGGAAGAAGTAAAATTTCTGTCACATAATACATACATAGAACACCCTACATCACCAAAAATATGGTAAAACTAATAAATGAATTGGGTAAGTTTGCAGGATACAAATTCACATATAGATATGAGGAAGTAAACGCGAGGGACACACGTTTATACCTTACATATTGAGTCAACAAAAAAATCAGCATTAGGTTATGAAGGATTATTGCATAAGACAAGGAATATCAACATGAAGGAAAAGCAGCTCCCAAGAAGTGAGATGGTTTGTCATCCTCAGTAGGTTTCCAGATATTCTTGCCTTTATGAGATATGTACAAACAGACACGAGAAGAGAGTCATAGAACATCAAATTATAATAGAAAGAGTTGGTGAAGGAATGGGAGCTTGGGGAGGTTAGCAAGGCTTGTAGAACATTAAAAATTAACAGTGTAATTAAAATCTGTTTGGCAGGAAGTAAAGAAGATAACTGACAGTTTATGAGATGAATCTAAATCTGAGATGATTGAGGAGAAGGACAAAATTAATCTATAGGGGATGGAGAGTAGAAATACACCCTAAGAAATAGAGGTCTTTTCTAAGTATCAGTCCCAATAGATGGTATAAAAACATAATCAAATACATAGTTGGAGAAACAAAAGCTTTCTAAATAGAGAATGAAAGTGTAGATTAAAATGGATCGTTGTATTTTAGGAAATAAATTTTAAAAACAAGAATCACACATATTATTTAGCAACATATTTTAACTACAAGGGGAGAAATAGGCCACCTATAAGCTAATGGAACAAAATGATACTGGCCCCAAACTTGTTTTCTGCAACAGGTGACAATGGGTGTACAGTAATAAACTGTTAAAATGTTTATGACCTAATAGTTCTATTCAATTGACTCATCCCCCATGTGCATGGACAGCAGAATGTTTTAGTTCTTCAATGTTTTAAAAAATGTACACTCAATGCCCAAAATGATTTCAGAAAGAAGAAACACAAGTGACTAATTAAGAAAGATATGGGAAAGCAGAACAGGAGGAAAACAGGGCAAGATAGAAGAAAATGTGTGTCAGCAGGACTACTGGCTAAGTCCTTCTGAAATCAGCGAAACTAAGTGTGAGAGGAAATGCTGAGTTTATTACTTAGGAGAATTTGTGGTTGAATTTTTCACCTCTTGCTATGTTCTTCTTCCTTCCATAATCCTCCTTCCCTGGCTACTGTCTCTAGGGTTCACAAGAGAAGGAGAAAGTAAGCATGAAGAGGAAGTACATTTGGAAGGAATGAGGAAATGTAGTCAATATGAGGGCTATGACCTCTTCTGAAACAGGGAAAGGAAGTAAAAGTAGGCAACTCTGAATTACAGCAATCAAAGTGAGGGTTATAATGTGTTTGCAAAGGTTCATATGATTTGGAAAGCTATGACTTTGGAGTAAAGACTAGTAATTTTCTATGTCTGTTTTTGCTCTTGAGACTAAGTTGTGGAACACTAATTGACCGGACTTGAACATTACTGGCCCTTACACATACGGCAGGTAGAAAAGGGATGGTAGCAAGAGTGGTGTAGGACATAGGGTCAGATTAAGACCTTCATGCTGTTCCAAGTTCTGAAGACATTATGGTGCTATTTCATATCTATAATTCAAAATAAAAAATATGTTGAACATTCAAACAGGAATAATGAAGTCCAAAAAGATTCTCGATGAGTAATGAAGCCAAAAAGATTCTCGATTCTTTCCCAACAATCACTCCTTTAATGGTTTGTTTATATTTAGAATATGAAAAATTCCCATCAGTTGCATTTAAACCAATAATTTGATGGGACCGTAAAGGCATGCTTAGTCTCTCTGTTAGGTAAGCCTTTACTGGAATCATAGTCTAAATATTTATGTATGTGTGCGTGTGTGCGTGTGTGTGCACCTGCATCTCTCCTCCTTGATTCCTATCAGTGAAATTCACACATTCTTACATAGCAAACTGCTGCTTTGTAACTTTCCTTTCTGTAAGATTTCCTTGTTCTTTTCCTAGGTCGTCACGTATGTTGCCTTTTATGTTCCCATTTGATGCACTCTGTCCTCTTACGAACTCCCCACCATCTCTCCATTTTAAATAAGGTCATATTCCTGTTGGTTCATAACACATCTTGAATTTATTCTATTCAGCTTCCGCACCTCTTACTTTACTCCTCTGGACCTATAAAAATTTGATTTACCAGTGAGGATAACTTTTTTCCTTCCTCCGCTCTCTCTAACCTTAAACTGTCTCATATCCATGTCTCTCAATGAGACAGAGGACGATGAGTTGGCCTATCCTATACTGATGCACCTCCATATTATTCCTGCCTTATAAAAATACTGTTATGGTTAATGAGGCAATTATTATAAAGTACTGACTGATACAAATTAGACAAACTTAAAGTGTTGCTTTGGTTGTGTAGCATGGAGTGAGCTGGGGAAGATTGAGCTGAATATGAGCATTTAATGTCATTGACACTCCAATTTTGTTTTATGCTCACTTTTACACATTGTGTTTAAGGCCCTATGGGTAAATTATAAACAATAAAAAGGGTACTCTGTAGGAGTGTTATGCCCAAGTTTGTAATATCGCCCCCCAAAAAAAGACCAGAGACTACCAGGGAGACCCAGTCACGCCTGCAAAAGCAAAAGGCTTTATTATGGGCTTAAGCTCGGGCTCACAGACTCCACCAACCCGCTGGTCACGTGGAAAGAGAGCCCCGAACAAAGGCAGGGTAGGGCTTTTATGAGTTTGGGAAGGGGAGTTACAGGAAATGATGACACAAGCACAGCACTCCAATCCCTATCCCCCCTATCAATACTGGCAGTTGTGGGAGCCAATCACAACATTTAGATTACTGACCAATCAGAGTGGGCCCAGGACCCTTACTTAGGGCGTGACTAGTCCCACCCCTAGAAAGGTCAAAGGTGTCAGCTGGCGTCTCCTGATTGGGAGCCACAGGAGTTGTCCCTCCTTAATGTGTGCCCTTTCATACGGAGAAGCCAGCACCTTCCCCTTTAAGTACAGGGGAAGGCTAAATTGGACCTGCGTCCTTACAGGAGAAGGGTTTAAAATTCACTTTTGCAAAGTCAATAATGAAAAAAAATCATCTGAAAAATTTAAAAATTTGAATATTTTGCTATCACTCTTTCCTCTTTCTTGCATATCTGGTTTCCGAAATAAAAATTTTATTTTACTTATTTATATATTTTTACTTTATTTTATTTTTTGCTTCATTAACAAGTGATTTATTATTTTTTTAATTTTTTAATGTTTATTTATTTATTAATAGTTTGTTGTCAAATTAGTTTCCATACAACACCCAGTGCTCTTCCCCACAAGTGCCCTCCTCCATCACCACCACCCCTTTTCCCCCCTCCCTCTTCCCCTTCAACCCTCAGTTCGTTTTCAGAATTCAATAGTCTCTCAAGTTTTGCATCCCTCTCTCTCCCCAACTCTCTTTCCCTCTCTTTTAAAAGTTTTATTTTATTTATTAATCTCTACACCCAACATGGGGCTCAAATTCACGACCCTAAGATCAAGAGGCCATGTTCTTCTAACTGAGCCAGCCAGGCACTTCTAAAATAAAAGTTTTAGAATCATGTTATTATTACTGCCCTTATAAACACTAGTTTCTTCTTAGGTTTTCCATTTCTTTTTCAAGGATTATTTATTACATTCACATAGTTTTATAACCCTAGTTAAAGCAATTATTTAGACGTAATTCCCATGTTTAATAGGTTTTTTGCTTTTAATAATCTTTTAATGTTTTTCTAGATTCTTTAAATTATTTTTATTATAGTAGAATATATATAACATGAGGTGTACCCTTTTAATGATTTTTAAGTGCATAATTCAGTGTATCATTCAACTGAGTAGTTTAAGTGTTATGTAACTATCATCATTATCTAGTTCCAAAACTTTTTCATCATTCCAAACAGAAACTCTATACTATTTAAGCAATGGCTCCCAGCACTCCCCTGCCCCAATCCCTTGTAACCTCTATTCTACTTTCTGTCTCTGTAAGTTCGCCTAGTCTAGGTCCCTCATATAAGTGAAATCAAGCAATATTGTTCACTTATATGTGGCTTACTTCTCTTAGCATGATGCTTCCAAGAATCATTCTTATCACAACTTCCTTTTTATAGCTGAAAAATATTCCACTGTATTTATATACTACATTATTTTGACATACAAGTTTTTTAATGTAGCATTTTGTTGGACAGAGCATATCATTGGGTTTAACTTTATGTGTATTTAAGTTAAAGACATCATATCTTCTTATTCATATATCAAATTTTTATTTTCATATGCCGATCAAAGAGCTAGAGGTATTTCATCATGTTTCCCACTAAATACCAGTTTTGTCTTGTTTGTATCACCATCTTTGGCTATAGTTTTGTTTGTGCATTTATTTGAATCTGTTAATCAGATTCCTTTTTTTCCATTTAAATGTGTAGAAACTAGGAAAATTTGATGATACTCTTGTTAAGATATGTAAATTTCATAAAATTGTAATGGATATATATATATATATATATATATATATATATACACACACACACACACATTAATTGTACTGACATAATGACCCCTTAGGCTCAGCTGGATATTCATTGCAATTAAACCACTTGATTTTGTGTGTGGGAAAGAAAATAGTTAATTTAAAGGGATTATCCCCCCTTTCCCCATTTATTCTTTGTCTTCCTTGAGAACTCTCATTAAATAAGAGATGAGAAGTGGTAACCATCTTGCAACCATGAGGGCTAAGTCAAGAAAATGGTAGGGGTGCTGGGTGGCTCAGTCAGTTAAGCGTCCAACTTCAGCGCAGGTCATGATTTTATGGTTTGTGGGTTCAAGCTCCATGTTGGTCTCTATGCTGACAGCTCAGAACCTGATGCTTGCTTCAGATTCTGTGTCTCCCTCTCTCTCTGCCCCTCCCCCACGTGCTCTCTCTCTCTCAAATGTTCCTAAGAAACAACTTACTCCAATAGCATGAAAATGTTCTGTTTTCTGCTAAAAACTTTATTGTTTTACCTTTTTAAAAATATCTTGGGGGCACCTGGGTGGTTCATTCATTAAAGCGTCCAAATTTGGCTCAGGTCATGATCTTACTGTTCATGAGTTTGAGCCCCATATGGGGCTCTGTGCTGACAGCTCAGAGCTGAGAGCCTACTTCGGATTCTGTGTTTCCCTCTCTCTCTCTCTGCCTCTCCCTGGCCCACCCTCTGTCTCTCTCTCTCTCAAAGATAAATAAACATTAAAAAAAATTTTAATGTCTTGTACTAAGGTGTAATACAATAAGATTCTCCCCTTCTTAGGCTATACTTCTGCAAGTGTTTACAAAAGCATATAGTTGTGTAACCACATGATAATCTTGATAAGTGCCAAGAAAACACTTGACAAAATTTAACACCCTTTTGTGATAAAAACTCACAACAAATTAGATACAGAAATAATTTACCTAAAAATATAAAGGCCATATATAAAAAGCCCATATTTAGCATCATAGTCAATGATGAAAAACTAAATACTGTTAAGATCTGGAATAAAGCAAAGACAAACATTCTCACCACTTCTTTTTTTATTAAAATGATTTTTTAATGTTTATTTACTTTTGAGAGAAAGAGAGAGAGAGAGAGAACATGAGCAGGGGAGTGGCAGAAAAAAAGGGAGACACAGAATCTGAAGCAGGCTTCCGGCTCTGTGATGAGCTGTCAGCACAGAGTCCAACACAGGACTTGAACTCACGAATGGTGAGATCATGACCTGAGCCAAAATTGGATGCTTAACAAACTGAGCCACCCAGATGCCCCTCATTTCCACCACTTCTATTCAACAAAGTACTGTAGTCCTAGTCAAAGCAATTAGGCAACAAAAAAAAAAAGGAAAAAGGAAAAAAGAAAGAAAAAAAAAAGAAAAAGGGAAGAAAAAAAGAAAAGAAAAAGTAAGAAAAGGGAAAAAAAGAAAGAAAACACATAGAAATCATAAAGGAAGAAGTAAAATTACCTAATTAACTATTTGCAGAAGACATAATGTTATATATAGAAAATCTTAAAGACTTCACACACACACAAAAAAAACTTGTTAGAATGACTAAACAAATTCAGGAAAGTTGCAGGGTACAAAATCAACATACAAAAATTGATAGAATTTTTTATTCATGAACAATAAACTATCTGGAAAAAAATTTAAAAAAACAATTCAATTTCCATTAACATCAAATAGACTAAAATGCTTAGGAATAAACTTAACAGTGGTGATGAAAGGCATATACACCTAAAACTATAAAACTTTGATGAGGGGTGCCTGGGTGGCTCAGTCGGTTAAGCCTCTGACTTTGGCTCAGGTCAGATCTCACATTCATGGGTTTGAGCCCCGTGTCAGGCTCTGTGCTAGCTGTCAGCACAGAGCCTGGAGCCTGCTTCAGGTTCCGTGTCTCCTTCTCTCCCTGCCCCTCCCCCTCTCATGCTCTGTCTCTCTCTGTATCAAAAATAAATAAAACATTAAAAAATTTTTTTAACTTTGATGAAAACAATTTAAATAGTCACAAATAAATATAAAGACATCCTATGTTTATGAATTGGAAGACTTGCATTGTTAAAATGTCCACAGTGGATGGACCTTGAGGGTGTCATGCTGAGTGAAGTAAGCCAGGCAGAGAAGGACAGAAACCATATGTTTGCAT
>NC_043709.1:96865782-96872922 GCF_006229205.1 Suricata suricatta
GGAGGGAGAGAGAGTTGGGGAGAGAGAGGGATGCAGAACTTGAGAGACTATTGAAAGCTGAGAATGAACTGAGGGTTGGGGGGGAGGGGGGAGGGGGGAAGACAGGTGGTGGTGATGGTGGAGGGCACTTGAGGGGAAGAGCACTGGGTGTTGTATGGAAAACAATTTGACAATAAAATATTATGGAAAAAAAATAAAATAAAATGTCCATAGTACCCAAAACCATTTATAGATTCATATAATGACTACCAAAATTCCAATGACAATTTTTACAGAAATTACAACAAAATCCTAAAATTCATTTAGAACCAAAAAAGACTCCAAATAGTCAAACCAATCTTGAGAAAGAACAAAGCTGAGGACATCATTCTCCCTCATTTCAAAATATGTTATAAAGCTATGGTAATCAAAAGAGTATGATACTGAAAAATAGACACACAGTGCAATAGAGCAAAACAAAGGGCACAGAAATGAATCAACACATTTGCTGTCCACTGATCTTTGACAAGGATGCCAAGAATACACATGGAAAAAGAATAGCCTCTTTAACTAATTGTATTAGGAAAATTAGACATCCATGCAAGAAACAATGAGATTGAACCCTATCTTACACCACTCTCAAAAATAAACTCAAGATGGATTAAAAATTTCAACATAAGACCTAAGCCATAAAAACTCCTGGAAGAAAGCAGAGAAAAAAATCTTGACTTTGGCCTTGAATATGACCAAAACATCAGACAACAAAATAAAAATGGACAAGTAGGATTACATTGAACTAAAAAGCTGCTGCACAAAATGAAAAGGCAACCTACAGAATGGGAGAAAATATTTACAAGGCATATATATGATAAAGAGTTATATTCAGAATATACAGAGAGTTATTATAACTCAAGAGATTTAACATAAGCAAAGGAATTTGCGGAGGACCAGCCCACGCACCCCAGTCGAACAGTCCCTGAGTAGGGGGTTGGTGTCCGCGAACTATCTATAGGAAAGAAGACAGACAAGATGAATGGTGGTAAAACCACACTTTACTAAGAAAGTCAGTGTCTTTTATGCCATAAGGGTTTACACATTTTTTTTTCTCTTTAATGATTACAAAGTTTATGGTCCTTGAGAGAGTAAAAACATGCTCTGGGAAGGATCATTTTTTTTTAATCACAAAAGAAAGAACAGTCGTGAGAACAGAATTAAAAAAAAACAGGAATGAAGGAGTCTGTCTCTCAAAGATTTTTCTTTTCTTCAAGGCCTTTTAGCAGCTATGTCTGGGCAAGGCGCTTATCATACAAGGAGTTAATTTTAAACAGAGGATTGTGTTTGTCCCAACAGTAGGCAATGAGCTGGGAACAGAAATAAGGTAAGGGAAAGCAGGTGCCACTAACTGACCCAAGTTGATTCAAAACTTAAAGGTATGCCTTTTGTGCTTTTGCAAAGCAACGAAAAAAATCATAGACAGGTTAAATAGAAGCCACATATGCAGCCCACGAGGCCAAATGTTGCTTCACAGTCTTTCGACTTGTTCCACAACTTCCCAAATTGTTCTCCTGTGCCCCGGAGGCATAGCCATCAACAACAGTCACTTATGTATATTCTCCTGTTCCCCGGAGGTCTGGCCATCAACGGTCAGTCTTCTGTGTCCCAGAGGCAGTGCCATCAACGGTCACTCTGCGGGAGGTTTTTTGGCCTACTGGGCCCCAGCAGGAATTGAATAAACATTTTCCAAAAAAAAAAAACAACACCCATACAAGTGGCTGAGAGGTTTATGAAAAGGTTCTCAACATTATCTATCATCAGAAAAATGTAAATGAAAGCCACAATGATCAATTCACACCTGTAGAGTGGCTATTATCAAAAAACAAAAGATAAAAAGTGTTGATATGGGGGAGAGGGGACACTTGTACATTGTCGATGGGAATATAAATTGGTATAGCTACTATGGACAACATTGTTAGTTGGTTAGGCATCTGACTCTTAGTTTCAGCTCAGGTCATGATCTTATGATTTGCTAGATCAAGCCCCACATCAGGGCAGAGTCTGCTTGGGATTTTCTCCCTTTCCTTCTCTTTCTACCTCCCCACTTTCAAAATAAATAACTAAGCATTTTTTAAGTTAAAAATAGAATTACTATATGATCCATTAATCTCACTTCTGTAAGTATACTCAAAAGAAATGAAGCAATCTAAATATCCATTGACAGGGAGGAGCCAAGATGGCAGAGAGAAGGGAGCTCTGTAAACTTTGTCCACCCCATCTATTGAACTGAGAAGGACATTGCTCTCATCTGCAAGAATGGAAGGAGAAAATACAGACTCCAGAAAGAAGACAACCTCAAAGATGCCTGAGTGAGTGAGTGCGAACTGGGGAGATTGGAAAACGGGCCAGCCCGAGATGGGCAGGGGAGGTGGGAGCCCCAGCCCAAGGGCATGCCCCAGGGGCAAGCGCGTGGAGCCTCTGAGAGACAAAGGGAAGAGAAAGAGAAACTGAACATACTGATAGTACTGTCTCTAGAGAAGAGATAAGGAAGGTTTAACCGCTCTTGGAGAGAAAAACTCTCACTCCATATATAACTGCTGGGTAGCCCAAATCCCAAACCCGGATGGCACAAAGGAAAGAACAGCTTCCAGCCCTGCGCCATCACAGCAGGGAGTCAGCAGCCTCAGCAGCGGCGGCACCAGAGGTGCGCCATTCCGCCTCGGCTGCAGGAGCAGGAGCACACACCTCATATCCACGGCGCATCTCGCCTCCAGCATTGGCCACGCAAATCCAGAATCCCGGGTGCCAACAGGGAAAAACTAACCCCCATCCCTATGCGATCCTGGCAGGGAGTTGGCGGCGGTAGAGGCAGGGGGCGCACTTCAGCTGCAGGAGCGCGCAGCTCATTTCTGGCAGTGCCCAGCACCTCGGGCAGCAGCAACACGAATCCCAGCCAGCGCCAAAAAAAACTGATCCCTCCCTCAACGTGATCGTTATCCTGGCTGGGGGCTGGGAGTTGGCGGTGGCGCATGTAAGGGCGTGAACTTCCCCTCCTGCTGCGCACTTCGCCTCAGGCAGCAGCAGCGCAAATCCTGGCCAGCTCCAAGAGAAACTGATCCCTCCCCCTACACAGTCCTATTCTGTCTGGGGGCTGGGAGTCAGCGGTGGTGTCTGTGAGGGCTTGCACCTTGCCTCCAGCAGCAGCACAACAAATTCCTGCCAGCACCTAGAGAAACTGCTCCCTCCCTCTATGAGGTCCTGACTAAGAAGCCAGCCACCAAAGCGAGTACATCTCATCCGTGGTAGCATAAACATGCATGGACTAGGATTTTGAAATGAGGCAGGACTGGAAAATACAACTTGGCTCAGCTGCGGCACAAGGAGATCAGACTCATTAGAGTGGCCTATAGCTCTTACTTCCAGTGGAGCTTGAAGCACCTCCATTCTACTTTCTGCAGCTACCAATGCAGTCATACAGTTTTAGACTGTCATACAGTTTTAGGCTGTCCATTATCCTTTGTTGTCCCTGTCCCCCTTTATATATTTTTTCTCTCTTCTTTTCTTCTCTTTCCTCTCCATTTTCTTTCCTTGCTTTCCCCCTTTTGATTTGTTTATTTGTTTGATTTGTGTGTGCGTTTGTGTGCTTCTGTTTCCCCTGTGTTTGTCTGTCTGTTTTCCATCTTAGGATTGCCCCAAGAAACAAGCCAAAGTGTGCATGACGGCAAGTCCCAAATATCCCTGAGTAGGGAAATAAAATATTCAAAGGCACAACAAGAGAAACTGAGAGACACCATTAAAAGAATATTTCTTGAAACGACAGGCCCTAGACAGTCAATAAGCCTCCTTTAACAAAGCAATATCAACAGGTGCACAGTGCACAATGAGCTTTTAAAAGCTGACAAGGGACAGAAAACTAGGAAAAATGACAAAACGAAGGAACTTTCCCATGAAGAACCTCCAGAAAGAAGTCACAACCACAGAACTGCTCAACACAGACCTAAACAACATCACCGAACAAGAATTTAAAAAACTTGTCATAAAATTAATCGCTGGGGTTGAAAAAAAGCATCAAGGAAGCAACTGAGACAATGACTAGGAACTTTGAAAATAAGGATGACGAGTTAAAAAAAGGCTATAAATGAGGTGAATAATAAAATGGAGGCAGCCACCTCAAGGATTGACGAGGCAGAGAGAAGAATAGGTGAATTAGAAGATATAGTTACAGTAAAAGAGGAAGCTGAAAAAAAGAGAGAGAAATTGATCCAGGAGCAAGAAAGGAGAATTCAAGACCTGAGTGACACAATCAAATGAAACAACATCCGTATCATAGGAATTCCTGAAGAGGAAGACAGAGAGAAAGGGCCTGAAGGGATACTAGACCAAATTATAACTGAGAATTTTCCAAATCTGGGGACAGAAATAGACATTCAAATTCAAGAGGCACAAATAAGCCCCTTAAGAGGTAATTTGAATTGACTTTTGGCATGACACATCATAGTGAAACTGGCAAAATATAAAGATATAGAGAGAATTCTGAAAGCAGTTAGGGGGAAAAGGCCCCTCGTGTACAAAGGGAAACCTATCAGAGTGGTTACAGACCTATCTAATGAAACATGGCAGGCCAGGAAGGAATGGCAGAAAATCTTCAATGTGATGAACAGAAAAAACATGCAGCCAAGAATCCTTGATCCAGCAAGCCTGTCATTCAAAATAGGAGAGATAAAGTGTTCCCAAATAAACAAAAATGGAGAGAATTCATGACCACCAAACCAGCCCTACAAGAAATCCTAAGAGGGACTCTATAAGGGAAATGTTGCAAAGATTACAAGGTGCCAGAGACATCACTATAAACATGAATTTTACGTAAACAAAATGACTCTAAACCCACATTTTTCAATAATAACACTCAATGTAAACAGACTGAATGCTCCAACTAAACCACACAGGGTAGCAGAATGGATAAAAAAAAACAGAACCCATCTATGTGCTATCTACAAGAGACTCGTTTTTGACCTGAAGATACCTTCAGGTTGAAAGTAAAGGGATGGAGAAATATCTATCATGTGATTAGAAGCCAAAAGAAAGCTGGAGTAGCCATCCTTATATCAGACAAACTGAACTTTAAAGTAAAGGCAGTAACAAGAAATGAAGAAGGACATTATATAATAATTACAGGGTCTCTCTATCAGGAAGAGCTAACAATTATAAATATCTATGCGCCAAATTCGGGAGCACCCAAATACATAAAACAATTAATCACAGAAAGAAACCATCTTATTGATAAGAATGTGCTAATTGCAGGGGACTTTAATACTCCACTGAGAGCAATGGATAGATCAACCAGACAGAAAATCACTAAAGAAACAATGGACCTGAATGACACATTGGAACAGATGGAATTGATATACATATGTAAAACACTGCATCCTGAATATAGGAAATTCACCTTCTTTTTGAGTGCACATGGCACATTTTCCAAGATTGATCACATACTGGGGCATAAAGAGCCCTCCATAAGTGTAAACGAAGAGAGATCATACCACGCACACTTTCAGATCACAATGCTATGAAACTTGAAATTAACTACAGGAAAAAGCCTGGAAAGCTTCCAAAAATGTGGATGTTAAAAGGTACCATACTAAAAAATGATTGCGTTAATCAGGCAATTGGAGAAGAAATTAAAAAATATATGGAAACAAATGAAAACAAAAATACAACAATTCAGATCTCTGGGACGCAGTAAAGGCAGTCCAAAGAGGAAAGTATACTGCAATCCAGGCCAATCTCAACAAACTAGAAAAGCGCAAATTCAAAGTCTAACAAGTACCTACTGGAACTAGAGGGGGGGCAGCAAGAGCACCCCAAACCCAGCAGAAGAAAAGAAACAGTAAAGATCAGGGAAGAAATTAACAATATAAAATCCAAAAAAAAAAAAAATACAACAAAAACAAAAACAACAGTTGAGCAGATCAATGAAACCAAGTGTTGGTTCTTTGAAAAAATAAACGAAATCAATACTCTCTAGCCAGGCTTCTCAGAAAGAAAAGAGAAAACATGCAAATAGACAAAATCACGAAGGAAAATGGATCTATTACAACAGATCCCTCAGAAATATAAGCAATCATCAGAGATTACTATGAAAAATTATATGCCAACAAACTGGACAACCTAGAAGAAATGGACAAATTCCTAAATGCACATGCACTACCAAAATTCAAACGGGAAGAAATAAAAGCATGAATAGACCAATAACCAGTGAAGAAATCAAATCCGTTATCAAAAATCTCCCAATGAATAAGAGCCAGGGCCAGATGGATTCCCAGGGGAATTCTACCAGACATTTAAAGCAGAGCTCATACCCATTCTTCTCAAACTATTCCAAAAATAGAAATAGAAGGAAAACTTCCAAACTCATTCTACAAGGCCAGCATCACCTTGATACCCAAACCAGGCAGAGACCCAGAAAAAAAAAGAGAACTACAGACATATCCTTATTGAATACAGATGCAAAAATACTCAAGAAGATGCTGGCAAATCGAATTCAACAACATATTTTAAAAAAGTATCCATCATGATCAAGTGGGATTCATTCCTGAATTACAGGACTGGTTCAATATTCGCAAATCCATCAATGTGATACATCACATTAATAAAAGGAAGGATAAAAACCATATGATCCTGTTGATAGATGCAGAAAAAGCATTTGGCAAAATACAGTACCCTTTCTTAATAAAAAACCCTTGAGAAAGTTGGAATAGAAGGAACTTACCTAAACATTATAAAAGCAGTTTATGAAAAGCCCACAGCTAATATCATCCTCAATAGGGAAAAACTGAGAGCTTTCCCCCTGAGATCAGGAACATGACAAGGGTGTCCACTCTCACCAGTATTGTTTAACATAGTGCTGGAAGTCCTAGCATCAGCAATCAGACAACAAAAGGAAATAAGAGGCATCAGAATTGGCAAAGAAGAAGTCAAACTTTCCCTTTTTGCAGATGACATGATACTCTACATGGAAAACCCAATCGACTCCACCAGAAGCCTTCTAGAACTGATCAATGAATTCAGTAAAGTCGCAGGGTACAAATCAATGCAAATAAATCAGTTGCATTCCTATACACCAAAAATGAAGCAGCCGAAAGAGAAATTAAGAAACTGATCCCATTA
>NC_043709.1:96873022-96890692 GCF_006229205.1 Suricata suricatta
TATATATATATATACCACATCTTCTTAACCGACTGAGCCACCCAGGTGTCCCTATACCACATCTTCTTGATCCATTCATCAGTTGATGGACATTTAAGCTCTTTCCATGATTTGGCTATTGTAGGAAGTGCTGCTATGAACATTGGGGTACATGTGCTCCTATGCATCAGCACTTCTGTATCCTTTGGGTAAATCCGTAGCAGTGCTATTGCTGGGTCATAGGGGAGTTCTATTGATAGTTTTTTGAGGAGCCTCCACACTGTTTTCCAGAGCAGCTGCACCAGTTTACTTTCCCACCAACAGTGTAGGACCGTGCCCGTCTCTCCACACCCTCGCCAGCATCTATAGTCTTGATTTGTTCATTTTAGCGACTCTGACCGGTGTGAGGTGGTATCTCAATGTGGTTTTGATTTGTTATTTCCCTGATGACAAGTGGGAAT
Source organism: Suricata suricatta (assembly GCF_006229205.1). Classification (NCBI taxonomy): domain Eukaryota; kingdom Metazoa; phylum Chordata; class Mammalia; order Carnivora; family Herpestidae; genus Suricata; species Suricata suricatta. Next base: position 96,873,463 of record NC_043709.1, read on the forward strand.
TATTCCTGGGTTACAAGGGACAGCAGTCTCTTAAACAGCATACCATGCTACCCTCTGTCAATGTCCTCCGTCCATGACTACCACAGACATACCTGAAGCTAAAGAAAGTGCATTTATCTTTCCTGGCAGTGAGGGAAAATGTACCCCGTGGGGAACCTTGTAGTGCTTCCTATGGGGATGTTAGAAATGATTTAGTATAGGATTTGAGCTTGTGTTGGGTGATTTGGGGGAGAGTTTAAGGAGGCAGGGCTTTCTCTGGATTGGATGCTGTCAGGAAATGAAGATAATTGTATGACTGGGTATTTTCACAAATCTTTTCTGGAAGAAAGAGAAATGAGAGAGAGGCTAAGGCTTTATTTAGTAAAGAAGAAGCAGTCTTTCCTATTGGGCATAATAAAAGATGCATGGTCATTTTTGTGGTTTGAACAATGTTTATGCTTTTTCTGTGTGTTCCTGATGGTGGAGTGGTCTTGTTTTCCTCTTGACCATCATAGTCACACAGAGTGGCCTTGTCTAGTGTCAGTGTTTTGTGAAATTGCTTATGTTCATTGGGAGAAAACCAAGGCTGAGCTGTTGAGTGTCAGGCCAACTCCCAGGTGTCAAGGGCTGCTTTGCTCTTTCTCATTTCTTTGTGTATTTTCACAAACTATCATTTTTTTCTCAAGATGAACCTTTGAAGCAATTTAATTACTGTTATAAGATATTTTTAAATATTTGTTTTATTTTCCTGCTTTTATACTTTTGGTGAACATCTTTCTAAATATGTTGTTTATTTTCATTCTTTCTTTTTTAATGTTTATTTATTTATTTATTTATTTATTTATTTATTTATTTATTTAATAGTTTATTGTGAAATTGGTTTCCACGTAACACCCAGTGCTCTTCCCCACAAGCACCCTCCTCCATTACCACCACCTCCCTTCACCCCTCTCCCCCTTCAACCCTCGGTTGTTTTCAGTATTCAATAGTCTCTCAGGTTTTGCATCCCTCTCTCTCCCCAACTCTCTTTCCCTCTTCCCCTCCCCATGGTCCTCCATTAGGTTTCTCCTGTTCTCCTGTTAGACCTATGAGTGCAAATATAGGGTATCTGTCCTTCTCCATCTGACTTATTTTCTCTCAAAAATACATAAACAGGGAAAAGAGTTCTGTTTATTTATTTTTGAGAGAGAGAGAGAGAGAGACAGAGGCAGAGAGAGAGAGAGAGAGAGAGCTCGTGAGCAGGGGAGGGGCAGAGAGAGAGGAGACAGAATCTGAAGCAGGCTCTAGGCTCTGAGCTGTCAGCAGAGAGCCCAATGTGGGGATCAAATTCATGAACTGCAAGATCAAGACCTGAGCTAAAGTTGGACACTTAATCAACTGAGCCACCCAGGTGCCCCTCATTCTTTCTTAATCAGAATATACTGAAGATAATTGACTATTTTTTAACCACTCAAGAGTCATCATCATAAATGACCTTTACTGTAGACCATTGGAATTATATTGAAATGGGATATTGACATTTATAGGATTGTTTGCTCCCTCACTATTTAATTTCAGGCTGAAACAGTTGTATCTTTTGATGTTTCACTATTGATGGCTTTCTTTTCATTGGTGTCACTTCTTGAAGTTTTTTCTCCCTTAAACATCTTAAGACTTGACGTATCTAATCCATGTGGAGGACTTGAAAACTATATGGCCAATGATATCTGAAAGTAACATTATTCTGAATTAGAGGCCATAAACAAATAAAGTTCATGGGGTTTGTAAGATTGAAAATAGTCATGTGGTGGCACTTGAGTGACTTCGTAGGCTAAGTTTCTGACTTAGACCCAGGTTATGATCTCATAGTTTGTGAGTTCGAGCCCTGCATCAGCCTCTGTACTGACATCATGGAGCCTGGAGACTGCTTCCAGTTGGGTGTCTCGCTCTTTCTCTACCCCTCCCCTGCTCACACACATACACACACTCTCTCAAAAATAATAAACATTAAAAAGAAGAAAATAGCTATGTGATTGGCACTCTAGATACTGGAACCATGCTGGACAATACCTTTTAGAAGTAAGATTCTGATGAAAATATTGTTTGTCATCATGAGTCCAATGATCACACCAAGCCAAAGGAGGATTTACCCCAGGAAGCCAGAGACAGTGTGAGATGGAACAGGAAACAGGGGATGCACAAGTCCAAAGAAAACAGGATATTGCTGAGAAAATGGAGCTTTACTCAAAGTTCAAGGCATGAAGCAGTGGTGGACATGAGATGATGAACACAAGTGGGGAGCTTTAGAAGCTGGACAGGTCACGTGTAAGGATCGGGTATAGGAAACGAGTTCTTAATGGCAGCTGTGCATGGCCGGTCATGCCTGCTCTTCACTTTCACTTGGAATTTTGAACACACTTTGGGTAAAATATAAAAACTTAAATACATTTTGTTGGTTATGAGAAGCAGGAATCATTATAAATCATGGAAGAGGAGCTAAGTAAGCCAAAGGTTTTCCCTTGACTTTATAGTCTCATTGGGTCAGGAAGAAGATTGGTAAAGGAAAGTTGAAAAAAGTAAAAGCAGAAGTTGACTGTCTAGGGAGCTTCATCCTTTTATTGAATCTTCCCCCAAATGTTTAATATTTTCTACCAAATGGCAATAGAAAGACAATATAGTGCAGTGGCTAAATGCTATACCTCAAGTGCAAGAGGACTTGGGTCCAAATTCAGTTTTTCACATTTTAGCAGTATACACTTGACAAATCACTCAAACAGAATTGAGAATGCAGAAATGGGTCTTATGCAGATATAGTCAACTCATCTTTGACAAATGAACAAACTCAATGCAATGAAGAAACGATAGTTATTTCAACAAGTATTTCTGGCTTTTTCATATGTAAAAAACAAAACAAAACAATAACCTAGCCCTACAGATTTTATACCTTCCCCCCAAATTAACTCAAAATACATCTTATGCCTACATCTAAATCAAAATCTCTAAAATTTTTAAAAGAAAACAGGAAAAAAATCTGAGTGATCTTGAGTTTGGCCTTGAGCTTTGGATGCAACACCAAAAACACAACTCATGAAAGGAAAAAACGGATGCTGGACTTTATCAAAAATAAAAATGTCTGTTGCATGAAAGGCACTATTAGGGGAATGAGGAGACAATATTTTGCAGTGACTCAAGTGTAGCTTCTTTTTTTGACTTCCAAAATTCTTCACAAATGCGTTCTCTGCCCCATCTTCTTATAAAATCAGTGTCTTTCCAGGATTGTTGCATGTGATGGTGAAGACTGGTGTTTGCACAGTCACCACCTCCCTGTATCTTGGTGCTGGGCTGCATCCATAGGATGCACACACAGGCATCGTGTGGACCAGCAGCTTCCTGCCTCTATCACAAGGCTAATTATTTCCTCTGCAACTTGCTTTCTTTAATGGTGAGCAACCATTATCCATGCTTCCTATTTCGTGGTTACTTCTAGAAGAGCATTTCAGAAACCCGAGGCTCCCCAATTTGCCTCCAAATATGGGACTCTATACTCCAGGTTGCCTACAATGGTTGATGTTTGTACCTGTTGCTGCTACGTAATTATTCTCAGCGTTCCTTTTCACTGTCTGTAGTAGGCTGGATGATTGATTCCAAAAGATATCTATATCCTGTTCTCTGGATGTTATCTCATATGGCAAAAAAAGGTCTTTGCAGATGGGACTTATAAAAAAAGTCCATCTGTTTCTGAGAGAAAAAGTGTGAGAAGGGGAAGGAAAGAGAGAAAGAGAGAGACTCCCAAGCACTCTCTACACTGTCACCGCCGAACCCAACGTGGGACTTGAACTCACGAACCGTGAGGTCATGACCTGAGCCGACACACCAAGACTTGACACTTAACTGACTGAGCCTCTCAGGTGTTCCTGAAGATGAGATTAAGTTAAAGATTTTGAGATGGGGAGACTATCCTGATTATTTGGGTGAGCTCTAAATGCAATCAGAAATGCAGAGAATGCATTTGAGAAATTTTAACATACATAAATGATAAAAATCCTTAGAAAATAGGAATAGGAAGGGACTTTCTTAACCTAAGGAAAGGTCTTCTACAAATACATCTACAGCTATCACTATACTTAAAGGTGAAAGAATACGTATTTATTTATTTATTTTAATGTACTTATTTGAGAGAGAGAGAGAGAGTCAGTCAGAGAGGTGCAGAGATGGAGACACAAAATCCCAAGCAGGTTCCAGGCTCTGAGCTGTCAGCACAGAGCCCAACGCAGGACTCAATCAGCCGTGAAATGATGACCTGAGCCAAAGTCAGATGCTTAACTGACAGAGCCACCCAGGGGCCCCTAACTACTTTTTTAAATTGGAAAGAAAACAATGATGTCTGTTGTCACCACTCCTATTCAACATTAGAATGGAACACCTACCCAGTGCAATAAAGCAAGAGCAAGAAATATGAAGCATATATATTAGAAAAAAAACCTAAAATTTTCTCTGTTAGCAGACAACTTTATTGTCTGCACAGAAAACAATAAGGAATTTTTGAAAAAGTTCCTAGAACTTATATGTGCTTTTAGCAAAGTCACAGAATATAATGTCAGCATACAAAATCCTGCAGATATACATATGTATGTGCAATGAACAGTTGTAAATTAAAAACATTTGAAGTATCATTTATAACAGCACCAGGAAAAATATTTAGGTAAAAATATAACAAAATATGTTCAAGAGCTTCATGTTAAAAACTATAAAACATTAACCAAAAAGAAATTAAAAAAAAAAGAAGACCTAAATAAATGGAGAGAGAAATTGTGTTCATGAATTGGAAGATTCGATATTGCTAAGATGTCAATTCTTCACAAATTATTCAAAAGATTGGAAATAGGCTCAGAATCACAGAGTCGGCAACAAGTGCATTCTAAAATTCACATGGGGGGTGCCTGGGTGACTCGGTTGGTTGAGCATCAGGCTTTGGCTCAGGTCATGATCTCACAGTTCGTGGGTTTAAGCCCCATGTTGGGCTCTGTGCTAACAGCTAACTCAGAGCCTGAAGGCTGCTTCAGATTCTGTATCTCCCTCTCTCTCTCTCTGACCTTCTCTGCTCACGCTGTCTCTATCTCTCGAAAATAAATAAAAACATTTAAAAAACTTTAAAAAAATAAAATTCACATGGGAAGGCAAAGTAACTAGACTAGCAAAACCTTTTGAAAAATAAGGCAAATTTGGATGATGCACAGAACCTGGTTTTAAGGCTAATTTTAAATCTACAGTAATGAAGAATGAATGGGAATGGTGAAAAGCCCAATATATAGATTATGGAACAGAGTAGAGAGTGTAGAAATATGTCTCACAAATATGGTCAGTTATTCTTCACAAAGATACAATAACCATTCTATAAGGAAAAGATATCCTTTTCAACAAATACTGTAAAAAATGGAATCTATATTTAAAAATGAGGCTCTTCCTTCTGTAAAAAGTAACTCAAATCCAATTATTGATCTAGCTGTAAATTCTGGAACTACAAAATTTTGGGGAAAAAATTATAGAAATTGTGGTGACTTTGTGTTAGGCAAAATATAAAAAAATTTCATGTACTTCACTTTATCAAAACTGAAAGTTTTTGCTCTATGAAACACACTATTGAAAGAATGCAAAGACAAACCACAGATTGAGAGAAAATATTTGCAAATTACATATCTGACAAAGAACTTGTATCCAGAATATATAAAGAATTCTCTAAGCTCAGTAATAATCACACAATCATTCCAAGAAAAATGGGCAAAAGATTTGAACAGTTGGGTATATAAGGCTTTCTAATACTTCTTTATATGATATCTTGATATTTCTAACACTGCTTTAATCATATGGGCAACAGTTATGTTTCATTTAAGAATTTTTTAATGTTTATTTTATTTATCTTGAAAAAGAAGGAGACAGAGACAAAGCAAGTGAGCAAGGGAGGGGCAGAGGGAGAGAGGGAGAAAGAATCCCAAACAAACTCCACACCGTCAGCACAGAACCTGACACGGGGCTCGAACTCATGAGCTGTGAGATCATGACCTGAGCCGAGATCATGACCTGAGCCGAAATCAACAGTCTGACACTTAACCGACTGAGCTCCCAGGCACTCCTATTTCATTTAAGAATTCTATTTGCAAATAGTTATTCACTGTTTACAATGTGTTTTAGCTTTATGTGTAGGTTGGGAAGCAAATCAGACATATCGTCTCTAGTGAAAAGGTCATATCTTGGTAATAAAGGCAAAAAGCCACTCATTGCTACTGGTGCCATGATTAGGTAAGAACCCAGAATCACAGAATGAGTTCTCTTCATTCAGACTTGGAAGAGTGAGAAAGTCCTCATGCAGGGGGTGACATCTAATCTGAACCAGCAGAAGTTAGGTAGACTCAGCAGTGGGAATCAGGGTTGTTGTGACAAGGGTCACAGTTAGAAAGTAGAGCTTGGGTGAAGTCTCAGAGGTCAAAAAGAGCATTGAATTATAAGGCATCTAACACTTGGGTGGAGCATGAAGTGTGGATGTGTTGGGAGGTCATGGTAAAAAATGAGACTGGATTGCTAAATAGGAAGCTAACAAAGTAGAGTTTCATAAAGGAAAACATTTCGAAGAGTTTAAACCTTTGGGGCACCTGGGTGGCTCAGTCAGTTTAGTGTCCGACTCTTGGTGTCAGCTCTGGTCACGATCTCAGGTTCTTGAGTTCAAGTCCCACATTTGGCTCTCTGTTGTCAGTGCAGAATCTGCTTCAGACTCTCTTTCCTGCCCCCTGCCGTTCCCCGACCCGTGCTCCCTCCATCTCTGTCATAAAAATAAGTACACATTAAAAAAAAAAAAGAGTTTAAACTTTTTCTTAGGACAATGAGGAGCCGAAGCATGGAAGTGGCAACAGCGTTGGAAGATGGTCAACATAAGACAGCTATTATGTTATATCCACGTGGGATATAATCATGTAATAGTAAAGCATGAAAGCGATGATGGAGAAAATTGGACAGATATTAGACCCAAGGAGAACTTGCATACACATGGCAAATTAATAGCATATAGGTATTTAATTTCTATTGGGAATATGTGTTGTAGAAAAACTTGAAATGGGCCATGGAGATCATTTGGTTTGTGCCTTCAGAAATTAGACATCTGGGATCATCTAAAGCATAATCTACAGGTAGCATAACAGAAGAAGCTTGAGGGGAGGGGCCCACCAATCGCCAGACATTCATCCTGCCAATTCACTTGTCTCTGAATGGAGTTCAAAATGAGATCCATTTAAAGAGATTCTCAGGCTGCCATTCTAGTACATGCCTGACTCTATAAATACATATATCCACACAATAGCATCTAATCTTACCTTCTAAGTTGCTGTTTATTTTGTGGTGAGCACCTGGGTTTATAAGGAACGACTTTCCTTGCTCACTGCAGATCCACAGGATATTTCCCCAGCCCCCAAATGTATCCATACCCTACTAACAGCAGCTGTGATTGCATTCGTAACTTAAGTGTACCAATAGAGAATCTTTGATTGTTCTATGAAGAATTTGCTCCTCAAATTTAATCACTTCTACATAAATTTGTTCAGCTTGCCAAAACTTCGCTGGTCATTGGTAATGATGAAATAAAGTGCCAAAAGGGGAATAGATGAGTTCAAGTACAGAAATATATCTGCTGTTTCTGTTTTCTTTGTCCCCTTTCCTGAATACATATCTGAAACTAAATCATCTACTTTGGAGCTCTGAGGACATACTATTTCCCTTTTTTCTTATTCATTTATATTTTCTATTTTTGAAAAATATTTGGTGTTAACCTTCCTTGAAACATCTGCATTGAAGTTTTACTCAAGTAGGAGATCCTGGAAGATATTGATTTAAGAACCCTGTACATAATAGTTGCTACTGTAATAGACTAAAGAAGTTATAATGTTTGATTATCTGTGGTTTTCCACTAAAATTTTCCTTATGCAAATTCCTTTAATCTTAATCTTAAATTGCTATTCAACAAAATGGAAAAGAATAGTCCTTAAAATTTCATTGTGATGGGGTATGGAAACTGGTAGCATGAAATGCCCTCTAATTCTGCCCTTCAAAATATTCTGAAAATGATTCTATTTTTTTCTTTAGGAAAAGTCAATTACCCCAAAGAGAAGAAAGCAGGCTTGTCATACCCAAGTTTTATTTGTCTAAGACAAGAAGGTTCTTGGGAAGGTGACCTAAGGATAAAGTATGCATTCTTCTGGTATAAGACAGCTACAGGCCTCCTTTGCAAACAGTTTTGTAATCAGTGATGATCATCAGGGCTATTGTCAGGATGTTCCGGAGCCTCAATTTCTCAGACAGATTTGTGTCCCATGGCTCGGTATGTGTTAATGGTATACAGGAAGAACATAATACAAAGCATCATGATAACCACGTAGCCAGAATTACGATGGACATCATCTTTTCCTGTGTCCCCAATAGCACACATTCATAGGGTCCATGACACATGGGGGTACTGCACCGAATGGATTTTTTAGTCAGTGGTAGGTGATAGTGAATAAGAATGGCCAAGAAGATCACCTGTACAGACAACTGTATGAGAAAGTAGACGAGATACATTGCCAACAGGGGCTTTTCCCGGGATAAGTCAAAAATTTCCTCTTCGTTTACCTTTACGTGCTCTGTCTTACTGTCAGAGTCACTGAGCTTCTTTTCTAAAGAGTCCTTCTTAAATATCTTGGTCAGTTTACGTACACTCTGAGAGACAAAAAACTCCATCACAAAAAAGATGAAGGAAAAGGCAAAGCCAACCATGTACCAAACTCCTAGCACAGGCCTCGTGAAGTGAGTCTCATAGCATTCTGCTAGACAGACTTTGGAGATGTTCCCATGGCACTGGAAGTCTTGGGCCAGACCAAGCCAGGTGATTTGCACTACATACACGAGTGAAGTATAAAGAAAAGTAATGCTGAACCACAGGGCTCGCCCTATGTAGAACTTTGTTGGGTCTTTACTCATCTTCAGTATGACGGGTGCTGCATCCCCCAGTTTAGTATTCTGAGCCATCTTGGGATCTAGGAAGACAAAAGCAAAGTGGTATCAGGGAGGAAAGAATGACTGTATGTTACTTTGTCGCAGCTCTGCTATTCTCTTACTAAGTGCTCTCTGTGAGGGAACTCAATGATCTTAGGTGAGAGAACAACTCCCAAAAGAGTTTAGGGAAGTGTTCAAAATAAATATGCCCACTTCATAATATTTCCTATTCTTTCATTTGCTAACCCCCTTCTAATTTTTCCTTACCAATCTCTCCACCCAACCCCATTTCCTTTCTCAACCTCTTTCCACAAGCTATTAAGTTCTCCGTACTGCTATCTTGCTTGCTCTTAGCACAAGCTCTGGGTCGTTTACTTCTTTTTATAACCTGTGTCCCAACCTGTGTCTATCAACCCACTCTGGTCAACAGTACAGTTCCAACTGTCCTAGAACTCTCACCGGTATCTGAATATAAGTAGTGAAAGTAAGTCTTCTCACTGTTCCCTGTGATGTACCTATCTGATAGATTAACTGAACTGACTGGTGTCAGTTGAGGCCAACTTTTCCATTAGCAGTTTCAAAAAAATGCTTCTGATTAACCAGTCGAGATGCATGGATTGCCTTCCACTGAGGGAGCAGTGTAAATGTCTTATTTGCATTATATTCTGCGGCTCATCTCTTTGAACCTACTTTGAGCATCAAACACAATTCTGATGTAGAATGAGGTAGTTCTTGCCTTTAATTACTGATCTGATTTGCATTTCCTTGGTGGTTGGTGATAGTAAGCATATATTTCAATGACAAAATAAAAATAAAAAAGAATTACAAATCTGATGGGGAAGAGAGCTTTTCTTCCAATAAGTTTATTGTAACCTCTGTGATTTCTGTAATTCACTATCCCCCCTATGAACTAGAAAGACGTTTTCAGAACAAGTTATTATTACAATAGTTTAGCAGTCAACACTTGTTTCCCTACCAAGATGGTGGAGACTTTGGGGGGCCTGCATCATAGTTTAACTTCTTCACCTATTGCCTCTTGTTTTTCCACACTCCTGCCCCTTGGCTTTCTTTCAGATATTAATCCTTAATAAATGTTTTGCACCCTCAATTCTGTGTCAATACCTGCTTCTGGAAAAGCCAACCCGCGGTTCTCTTCTTCAGATGTTGGGGAGTCTGAGAGACAAGCCATACAGAGAACAGGGCTCCTTCTTCATCGCTGGGGTCACAGTTACTGGAAAGTCAAGCATTCTGTTCAAAACACCATGCTTAATCCTTGCTCTGGGACTCTGAAAAAACTCTCACACAGAGCAGGGACAGGCTTGCCTCAGTTTTCTCTATGGGGATTTCCTACAGAGCCTGAAGTCAAACGTGCTGGAGTGGTGGCGCTGGTTCATGCTCACTTTAGGAGATGGGAGCACGTTGAAAATAAAATTGAAGAAGGGGTGGGTTACATTCAAACTGAAATACCCCAGTACCCCCTCCTAAAGTAGTTACTTAAAAATATTTATGTAGTTTCTTTAAAAAATTTTTAACGTTTATATTTTATTGAGAGAGAGAGACAGACAGACAGAGAGAGCATACGTGAGGGAGGGGCAGAGAGAGAAGGAGATGCTGAATCTGAAGCAGACTCTAGGTTCTGAGCTGTCCATACAGAGCCCAACGCAGGGCCCCAACTCACAAACCTCGAGATCATGACCTGAACCAAAGTTGGATGCACAACCGACTGAGCCACCCAGGCGCCCCTGTTTATGTAGTTTCTTGAGTGAATTTTTAGTACATTTTAAAGTGTTATTTTTGAAATGTAAACATACACAAAAATGTATGCAAGTGACATTGTTCAGTTCTATGAATTTCACAGAATGGACACACTCAAGTAATTGTCACTTAAATCAAGAAAAGAACATAGCAACATCCCCAAAGCCCCTTCTGTGCATTCCTTTAGTTACCATTCTCCACTGTGTAAACAATATCTGAACAGTATAATTTGTCTGCCCTGGAAATGCACACCAATGAATCATAAAGTATGTAATCTTTTTTTTTTTAAGTATGTAATCTTTTCTGCCTGGATTTTTCGTTTGTTTTATATATTGTGTGTGAGATCTATTTCTAATATTGTTGAGTGTAGTTGTGGTTCTTTCCTTCTCTTTGCTATAGAGTATTCCACTATGTGAATATATTGTATTTTATTTATTCATTTTATTTTTATGTTCATTTTTTAATTTTTTAAAACGTTCATTTTAATGCTGGTGATTTTAAAGTTGGGGCTTTTACAAATGCTGCCTTTATAACAATTTTGTACATGTATTATGATATATTGGTTACAACTCCACAGCATAAGAGATTTCCTCTGCATATTCACCAACATTTTGCATTGTCAAGTGGTTTTCATTTTAGTTTTTTTATTACAATATTTTTATTTTAGTTTGAGAGAGAGAGCATCAGCAGAGGAGGGAGGGAGGGACAGGGAGAGAGAGAGAGAGAGAGAGAGAGAGAGAGAGAGAGAGAGAGAGAGAGAATCCCAAGCAGGCTCCTCACTGTCAGTGCAGAGCCCAATGCAGGGCTCAAACTCATGAACCATGAGATCATGACCCCCAGCTGAAGTTAGACCCTTAACTGACTGAGCCATCCACGTGCCCCAGGTGTTTTTCATTTTAGCCATTCTGGTACATAGTTGTATTGCATATAGATTTAATTTGCATTTCCCCAATGATTAATGAAGTTGAGCAATTTCCAAATGCTCATTGGCTATTTGAATATTGTCTTTTGTGAAATACTTGTTCCAGTCTTTTGCCCATTTTTCTTTAATAAGTTATATGTCTTTTTCTTATTGAACTGTAGGAGTCCTATGTTCTGGATATGAGTTTTTGATAGATATGTGAATTGCAAATATCTTCTCCTACTCGGAGAGATGCCTTTCCATCCTCGTTTAATTAACAGAAGTTTTTCATATTAATATTGCTGAAACCTATGTTTATTTCCTTTCAAGTTAGTGATCTGTGGGTCCTATTTAAGAAATAACTTACTGCAATATCGTGAAAATGTTCTGTTTTCTACTAGAAACTTTATTGTTTTACCTTTTTAAAAATATCTTGGGAGCACCTGGGTGGCTCAGTCAGTTAAATATCCAAATTTGACTCAGGTCATGATCTTACTGTTCGTTGAGTTTGAGCCCCATATGGGGCTCTGTGCTAACAGCTCAGAGCTGAGAGCCTACTGTGGATTCTGTGTTTCTCTCTCTCTCTGCCTCTTCCCAGCTCATGCTCTGTCTGTCTTTCTCTCTCTCTCAAAGATAAATAAACATTAACAAAAGTTTTTTTTAATGCCTTGTACTAAGGTGTAATTCAGTAAAATTCTCCCCTTTTTAGGCTATACTTCTGCAAGTGTTTACAAAAGCATATAGTTGTGTACTCTGGTTTCTCTTCAGGTCACATAAATCTTTCGCCTTTTACAAAACATATAGTTGTGTAACCACCCCAAAATCAAGAGGCAGAACTATTTCACTACATCCATTGAGTCACCCAGGTGCCCCTATGAGTTTTTTTTAATTAATGAAATATCCTTTAATGTCCCTTTGATTATCTTACTTTTAGTTATTTTATATATCATCTACATTTTCTAAAAACATTTCCTTGGGTATATGATGTTTCATTTGCTGTGTTTATTGTCTCTCTCTAATATTTATTTTCTTCAAACATTTTGTGCTTTTTGGATCTGCAATAATTTTCATATTAAAGTCATTTGGACTCCCTAGAATTTCTATTTGTGATTCTGGCTTTAGGACATGAATGTGATTAGCTTGCCAACTGCCCTTGGATTTCTTCCTGTGCTAAATTTGAAGCATTCTTGGAACTACCACTCAAATGTCTCAGTAGTATTATTTATGATATTAAATATACATTTGGAGGGTTGACATACTTATTTCATATCATTCTGTATGTTCTCTCTCTTCAAGAATTATATACAAATCTAGGTTGATTGAGTTTCCACCTGCTGAATTTAAGAACAGTTACAGATTTCTTAGAAAATACTTTCTTTGTCATTCTGAAAGTCTTGATGCAAAAGGGAAGATTCTATAGTTTGCCATATTCAGTAGAGGTCAGCAACATTTTTCTGCTATATTGGAATCATACAGAAGCTTCCCAGTGAAAACCGAGGAGATAATCCCTGCATTTTGGCATGACAGGTTTCTATCCTTCTTCTCCCATTTTTGATCACTGCCTAATTCTGGGAATTTATGTCAAAAATAATAACAAACAGGAAGCTATTGTTAATCTTTGTGTTCTCATCTCAAACCCTTTTTTTCCCCTTTATCCTACTATGTATTTTAAAGTTGTCTCTGAGGAAGGGGAAAAAATAGTTACAAACAGAGAGGGAGAGAGGCAAACTGTAAGAAACTCTTAAATACAGAGAACAAACTGAGGGTTGATAGGGGGAGAAGGGAAAATGGGTGATGGGCATGGAGGAGGACACTTGTTGGGATGAGCACTAGGTGTTGTGTGTGAGCGATGAACTACAGGAATCTACCCCCAAAACCAACAGCACACTTTACACACTGTCTGTTAGCCAATTTGGCAATAAATTATGTTAAACAAACAAAAAACCCGGCCTCCCAAAGCCAATGCGATGGCCTCCTCTTTGTATGAAGAAATGGGATCTACACCAGTAATCATCAACAAAATAAAAACAATAAAGTAAAGATAATAAAGTCTCTGGTAAAAAAATAAAGTTGTCTCTGGTATATTTCTTTATGATAATTGTTAAGTTTCAAAGACCTAGACTGTTTCAATTATAGATGTTGGGTGAAGTTCCTCAGTAAACAAATAAGAAGCAAGAACCTTGTCACTTCCTCAAGAGATAGAGAAAAGTTATAGAAAATTATTAAATTTAGGATTAAGTAATAATCTTAATAGATCTCTTTTTATAGTAGACTACAGGAATCATTCTTTAGATACCATGTAAATGGGATTGTTTCTTAATTTTGCTTTTGGATCTTTTCACCATGAGTATAGAGAAATTCAACAGATTTTTAAAAAGTTTTTATTTAAACTCCAGTTAGTTGATGAATGGATAAAGAAGATATGGTGTGGGGCACCTGGGTGACTCAGTCGGTTAAGCAGCCGGCTTCAGCTCATGTCAAGATCTCATGGTTCATGAGTTCAAGCCCTGTGTCAGGCTGTGTGCTGACAGCTCAGAGCCTGGAGCCTGCTTCAGATTCTGTGTCTCCTTCTCTCTCTGTGCTTCCCCTTCTTGTCTCTCTGTCTCTCAAAAATAAGTAAACATTAAAAAAAAAAGAAGATGTAGTGTATTTATATATGTGTATATATACACACACACAAATATATAGAGATACACACACATGTATATGCACCCATATATACATATATATAGTTAACATACAGTGTAATATTCAACATACACTGTAATGTTACAGTGTAATATTAGTTTCAGGTGTAAAATTTAGTAATTCAACACCTACATACATCACCCATCTAGCCCATCTTCCACCCTCTCTCCATCAACCTTGTTTGTTCTTTATAGTTAAGAGTCTGTTTCTTGGTTTGCTTTTTTCTCTCTCTCTCTCATTTCCCCTTGTTTGTTTTGTTTCTTAAATTCCACATGTGAGTAAAATCATATGATATTTGTCTTTCTCTGTCATTTCACCTAGTATTATACCCACCATGTTGTTGCAAATGGCAATATTTCATTCTTTTCTATAGCTGTGTAATATTCCATTGTATGTATATACCATATCTTCTTTATCCATTCATCATTCAATGGACATTGGGCTTTTCCCATAATTTGCCTATTGTAAATAATGCTGCAGCAAACATAGGGGTGCATATATCTTTTGAAATTAGTGTTTTTTGTATTCTTTCAGTAAAGACCCAGTAGTGGAATTACTGGATCATAGGGTAGTTCTATTTTTTAATTTTTCAAGGAACTGTTTTCCATAGTGGCGGCACCAACTTGCATTATCACCAACAGTACACGAAGGTACGCTTTTCTCCACACCCTCACCAAACTTCTTGTTTTGTGTGTTTTTTTATTTTAGCCATTCTGACAGGTGTGAAGTGATATCCCATTTTAGTTTTGATTTGTATTTCCTTGATGATCAGTGATGTTAAGCATCTTTTCATTTGTCTGTTTGCCATCTGTATGACTGATTTTTTGTGTGCTCATTTTGTATTTGCAACGTTGCAAATTTATTAGCTAAAAAAGGTGGGTTTTAGTTTGGTGTATTCATTAAGATTTCTACATATAAAATCATGTTATCTGAAAATAAAGATAGTTTCACTCTTTTATTTCTGAATTAGATGTATTTATTATTTTTTTATTGAGTAATTGCTCTAGCTAGAAATTCTAGTAAAATGCCAGATAGAAGTGGTGAAAGCAGACATCCTTGACTTACTTCTGGTCGTAGGAGGAAATCTTTCATTCTTTCACCACTGGGTATGATGTTAACTGTAGGATTTTCATTAATATCCTCTGTCAGGTGAGGATATTATCTTCTATTCATATTTGATTGTCTGGTTTTATCATGGAAGGGTGGCAGATTTTGTCAAATTCTTTTTCTGCACCTATTGACATAATCATAAATATAATTTGTTAATTTAATACATCTCATCCTATGTGCTGTATTACATTGATTTCATCTCTTATTTTGAACCACAATTACATTCCTAGATTAAATACCACTTGGTCATAATGTATAAGACTTTTAATACACTATTAGATCTAATCTGCTAGTATTTTACAAAGGACTTTTGCATCAATATTCATAAAAGATGTTAGTCTACAGATGGTATTAATTATTCTTTAAACGTTTGGTAGAATTCACCAATGAAGGCTTCTGGTCTTGGCCTTTTATATGTTGACAAGCTTTGATTATTAATTAAATCTCTTTACTTGTTATAAATCTATTCAAATTATCTGTTTGGTTTTTAGTCAGATTTTTTGGTTGGTGTGTTTCTAGAACTTTGTCTATTTCATCTAGGTTTTATAATTTGCTAGAGTACAGTTATTCATGGCACTCTATTTTAATTACTTTTAGTCATATCAAGTCATTAGTAATATTCCTTTTTTAACGTTTGTTTATTTTGAGAAAGAGAGAGAACAGGGGTGAGGCAGAGAGAGAGGGAGAGAGAGTCCCAAACAAGCTGCACACTGTCAGTGCATAGCCCAATACAGGGGTTGATTTCACAAACTCTGAGATCATGACCTGAGCTGAAAACAAGAGCAGGACACTTAGCAAACCAAGTTTCCCAGGCGCCCCCCTACTTTCCTTTATAATTTTAATACTTTGATTTTTTTTAATACTTTGAGTCTTTTCTCCTTTGTAAGTCCAGCTAAACATTTAATTTTGTTGATATTCACAAAGAACCAAATTTTTGTTTCATTAGTTTTGTCTATTATTTTTCTTTGTAAAACCATTTTATTGATGTATAACTGATATACAAAATTGTACATATTTAGTGTATACAACTCAATGAGTTTGAAGATAAGTCTATATCCATAAAAGCACCACACTATATATCCATAAAATCACTACAATCCATGCTATATATCCATGCATTCCTTCCAAAAGTTTTTCTTCATCCTCTTTATTTCTTGTGATAAGAACGCTTAACATCTGCTCTCAGAAAATTTGTAATATATAACACAATATTATTTACTATAAAATTTTCTTAATTTAAGCGTGAATAATATTCCACTGCATGAATATACTACATTTTCTTTATCCATTCATTTGCCAATGGATATATTTTTTTAATAGTTTATTGTCAAATTGGTTTCCATACAACACCCAGTGCTTTTCCCCACAAGTGCCCTCCTCCATCACCACCACCTATTTCCCCTCCTCCCCCTTCACCGTCAACCCTCAGTTCGTTTTCAGTATTCAATAGTCTCTCAAGTTTTGCGTCCCTCTCTCTCCCCAACTCTCTTTCCCTCTTCCCCTCCCCATGGTCCTCCATTAGGTTTTTCCTGTTCTCCTGTTAGACCTATGAGTGCAAACATATGGTATCTGTCCTTCTCTACCTGACTTACTTCGCTTAGCATGACACCCTTGAGGTCCATCCACTTTGCTACAAATGGCCAGATTTCATTCATTCTCATTGCCATATAATACTCCATTGTATATATATACCATATCTTCTTGATCCATTCATCAGGTGATGGACATTTAGGCTCTTTCCATGATTTGGCTATTGTTGACAGTGCCGCTATGAACATTGGGGTACATGTGCCCCTACGCATC